>NC_041042.1:11392966-11692966 GCF_900634625.1 Parambassis ranga
GTGGCCCTTCAGCAGCCAAGCCTTTACAGCCACTCCACAATCAATCAGGCCTTGTGTCCAGTGAGTGCTGCTAACAGTTATGAAATATTCATCAGCCATTCACTTTTGCTTTCCACTCAACCTAATCATTACGTTTAGGCAGCATTGTGTCACCTCTTCAAAAAAAAAAAAAAAAAAGCTACAATCATCTTGCTGAGGGGAGGTGAATTAGGGAATGCGTTTTTGCTTTTATGTCAGGCGTCCCATGGGTGGACATTTTCCTTCTGGTATAAAAGTGTCAGTCAATGGTCTCCCACCACCACAACCACCAGCATCCTATGACATTTCCTTACGTTTTCAGGGACAATTTCTCATGTGTTTTAAATGACCAGCAGTGCTGACAAACCTATACACAATTCAATATTTTACTATTAAAAAAAAAAAAGCATTTTTTTGGCCCGTGGGGTTGGTTTAATGATCATTCCTGCATAGTGTCAAAGAAAATGAGCATTTAGATTTTCAGTGTCTTGTAATCAGAGTGTTGTGTAATCCACTAACTGGCTGCTTTCTGTGTACCTTCCCCTCTCCATAGCTCTTCTGCTCACAGTATGAATCTGATTAATGTCATTATAATACAATGAGTATGATATTCTCATCACTCATGTTCAACCAATTGAAGACCTGGCTGATGAAAGGTTGCGATATTCATCAACATTCTCCGACTGCAGTCAAACACACTCACAGTGGCGCTGGGAGATTTCACCTTATTCTTCACCTATTTGCAATTCTTATTGCTGTGAGAAAGTTAATCTATCCCCAGCAATAACTCATTGAATGTTACAGCTTAAGCGAAGATGTCCTCAGTTGCCTGTCTTGCATTTTAAACAGGGGGGCAAAGAGCCTTGGTACAATTTTCCAAACACAACTGAGCTAACACTGATTTATTGCTCCAGTTTATATAACTCATATTAGGAATTCATGGACCTGGCAAAAGGGATTAGAGCGTTTATTTCAGGCAGGGAGATGATCCTGTCATTAATGGTCGATACTTTCATCATCATTTAAACCAGAGGAATTTGCCCGGTGACGAATCATGGCGGACATAGCTATCAGGGTTGTGCAGCTGTACTCGTTATCTTCCGACGACCCGCTCTGCTCGGTGAACGTGGACCCGCGCCCATCAAACTTGGATTAGGCTGTCAATCAAGCGTCGGCCGTGCACATTGTGTTACAATTTCTCCCAAATGTCACCAAGATCAGAGTAATTTCTTGGCTAATTGCATCTCGTCTCCTTTTAATGCTGCACGTTTAATGGTTTTGTTACGTTGCGTGACAAGATGGTGTTTCTCTCATATTGGCACGGTGATGAGCAGAAAGAGGGTCCCGCTTTTGTTTAGAGAAGGAAATGAAAGAATAAATGACTGTTAAAGTTCAGAGGGCGTATTTCTGAAATGGCAGCAAACAAAGAGAAGAAACTGAGAAATGATCCCAATCTTGCCATAGCGTGACATCAATTACACAAAATTCTCATTAGAAGGGGTTGCACCCAAAAGTCTGCAGGCTTTGCCTGGGTTGTTTTTATTCCGGAAGAGGCTGTGCGTTATGCTGAAAATCTGTGTCAAAGCCAGCTCAGAGGAGTACTGAGGATTTTTCTCCCCTTTGACATCTACTTTTTTTTTTCAATACATGCCACTGACTTGGCTCACTGGCTCAAACATGACAAATATAATTTCAGGCATTTTACTGTGTCCGCGTGTTTTGCCAAAGCTAACAATAGCAGCCACAATGTAGCTATTAGTTCCCTCCTTGCAGAAATCTCTGCTAAAGGAAATACTATTAACCGTTTTAAATAAAATGGCAAATTACTAATTCCGCCGCACATATAACCAGCAGGATTATATTCACAATATGTGTCAAGTTAAACTAGAGGGAGTCACACAAATAATTACAAAGAGTCTGTTTCTTAAATTCCTCAACGACCAAACATGCACGTGAAAGGGCTGATTTATTACAGACCCATTATGATGGTGGCTCTCTGCTGCAGTACAGTACAGAATAAAGGCCACTGACAAGCTTTTTGCTAAGTTTGTCTATCTTTAATACAAGCCCGGCTGCACAGTAACATTATTGTTTCTTGTAAAAGTATGTCACAGATATGATGTGTTATACTGAGCCATCCTAGCATGATGTGAGTTCATTTTACATGGTACAAGTGGTGGGATAAGGTGGCTGATGAGACACGTGAGATATGTTCTTTGCTGCACCATTTATTAGACAAATTGAATCGCCACTAAAAACATTCCGAAAATTTACATCTCAGATTACAAACTATAAATACAGAAGAGAAAAGAAATAACGGCGCAACAATAACAAACACTTAACTGCTTTCCATTAGTGCACTTAACCTCCTCTTCATGAAGAGCAATCCCACTTTACATTTGCTGTGGCTAAATGCTTGTCTCTAATTCACAAATGAAGGGACGTTTTGAGTGGCCCTCTGTCTCCCCGATGAGCAAATGCTGCAATTAACTTTTCCTCCTCTTTTCTAGGAGGGGGTGAAGGTGTTTTAAAGACATTAGCCTACAGTCAACAGCATCTTTTGGCTACTGTTAGATTTAAGCAGACATCTTTTTTTTTGTCCTTTGGTTCTTCATATTACAGTTGGAGATAATAGCCCATTTATGTTGTATTATTCAAGGATGATTTAATGGAAAAATCTTAAGTAAGACCGTCATTAGACCTTATTACTGTCATCAGTTGAAATGCAGCTTTCAACAAGTTTATCAAAAATAATTTATGCTTTAACGTGCACCATTGCTTTTTTTTAACAGGCGTTTTATGATATAGAGTTGTTAATAATGAGTGTGTGGGAATAGAAAAGTGAATCTCAGGTATACACAAGGGCTATAGGTGAGGACCTTGATGGGAATTAGCGGTCAAAATAGCCATAATAAGCAACATCATGTGTTCTTGCTGACATGACACACTGATAAATAATAAGCATAAGATTAAACCTGATTTAGTCCTGTAATGATCTCACTGTATCCACTTGTGCATCATGTGTCTGTGAGTGTGTGTGTGTGTACTTGGCTATGCGATGTTCCTGGGTGTGTGTGTGTGTCATTACAACAAGAGCTGGTTGCATCCATGAGCAAAATGGCTGCATAATTGGCGATGTCCATGACACGGGTGCTCTCTGTAGGTGTTTTTTTTCTGCATGTTGCCCAGACTCTAATTACTGGGGTTTCAGCGGGGAGGTAAGGCAGGCGATGAGGAGAAGGCGCCTGTGCCGCCTTATTCTGTCAACTGACGGGTTTCACTGTCTGCCGGTAGAGCCAGGAATCCCAGAATCCCTGGAGTGAGTTTGGGAGAGACCCAGGGACTGGTCATATCAACAAATCTTAATCAAAAGCCTGAAATTGTCAGCTGTCATACACTTTTTGTGATCTTTGATACCTTGCCCCTCCTCTGACCCAGACTGCCAAATAATACCCAGCTACACGCACACACACAGAGAAGCACATAAACACAACATGCTCACACATTCAACCAAGGTGTGCACGCGCATTTGCTGCCTCTCTGTGGAACACACACACACACACACACACACACACACATAGACACTTATGCCTGGGCATGCACGACAGAGAGGCAAAAAATGCAGCCAGGGTTACCTTATACACCTATTGCTAAACTTGTTATTATACTTGTTAAAAATATATTTTAGTCCTTAATACAGGAGGTAAATTTTGTTTTTAACAGCTGCACTATCATCAAGGTGGCACAGTAACACCGCTGCACTGTTCTCTGCAGTGTGTTCTAACTGTAACACAATTCTACTGCCGGATTTTGAATGAAGTCCAACCACCTTAAAACTAAACCTTTTAGTTTAATGAATGAAATCAGCACTTCTGAGTTCTAGCACGGTGTGCTTCAGCTTAAGAATGGCACATTTTAAGTTTACTGAGTCAGGTCAGCTGCAAACAATGCCATTTTACTTTGCACCCCAAGTCCCCTTTCAGGCAATCTTAAACTTGTGCTTCAGTTCAGGAGAGGATGGAAAGGCTGTGGTGGCTTTGATCGACCGAGTGTTACTAAGAAGCTTTGAGGGGGTTTAAAGGACCTAAAATGTATAAAATGGACGGATCAAGAGCAAGCAGAAATTTGACGGTTCAGAGGCAGGTTAAAAAAGTAAGAACATTCCCATACAATATATATCCAGTTAGCGCATATTAGGGGACGGCAGATGACAAAAGTGGAATCTGAGAGCCGATTAGCACTGTAGTTAAACCTTCACATGAGCAGGGGGTAAATACAGCTCCATACTCTTCTGTCCTGGAAGGGGAGTTGGCAGCCTGTTTATGAGCTGAGTTTAAAATATGCTGTTTTTAAAAGTAGGGGAAGGTAATAAGCAAAGATTTTTGTGTGAAGCCTTACTGCGCCTCGGATCCTCAGCTAACAGGAAGGGAAGTGTGAAAACAAACCGAGTGTGAAAGCAAAACCGAATAAACATTGTTTGCAGTTTTATACTTTACAGACTCTCATTTTAAATGAATATTTCTGAATTAAAGTTTTTAATCTTTTGTCTTGATTGAAAAAACAAATTTTTTGGTTGCATAATTAAGTAATGGTAAATTAAGAGTCTCATTAGAGATGTCAAAAATACTATCATCACTTACTTTCTCTCTTGCTAATAAGAAGGTACCAACAGATGTCCTGCCCTCAGTAATGACTTGGACTGTTAATGATAACTGTTATTTATTTCACTGCTACCTAGGTTTATTTGGGCCAGTGTGGCACCATCAACCTCTCTCACTTTGGTAATTAAGCGTGTTGATTCTGCGGGATGCTTACCTGCAATTATGCCATTTTAATGAGCGGCAGCGGATGGAAAAAGGGCAAGACGAGGTCAGCCAGAGGCAGCAAACCATTGGCGTTTTAATAGACACTTAAATGCTGTTAATTTAGCTCCCGGTAATGGAGAAGCCTGCCGCTCGTAGGATATATCTACAGTTCCAGGCATGGGAAGAGTCACAAGAGGCTGTGGGGCATTTTTGAGGGAAAAGATGAGAATTCTTAAAGCTATTCACAGACTTCTGTTACTGCCCAGAGGAGGATCTCCACATCTTCTGCTTGTTATCGGAGGCAGCCTTGGCATGTTTTCAGCTCTCTCGGAAGTTGATGGGTGTAGGCAAAGGTTTGGCAGGCTCTCACCTGTTCTCTCTTGCAAAATGTGTCAGTGTCAGTGCTGGATTTTTATAGAGCAGAAACAAAGTTAAAAATGTATTAGTATAGTATAGAATATACATTTTTGTATCCATTGTTGATGCATTGGAAAAACAAGCAAGGCAAACAATTACTCTTCACTGGCTTGGATGGCGGTATAACACCTGTTTAGCCTGAGTCTGACGTACATTACATTTTTCATAGCTCCTCCTCTGATTCTACACACTGATCTGCTGGTTTTCATCTCTCATCTCCATGCATGAATCACGTATCACCTGTGCGACTGTGTAAGCACACACACACACACACACACACACACACACACACACACTGTGGTGCTACAGTACGCAGGTTATTATAACTCATGCGCTGGGCTCGGCAAAGGTGGTGTGATAACAGTCATTAGGGTAGCTGTGGGAGGACACAGAGCCTTATTAGAGGAGCATGGAAATTCATTGGAAAAACAGGCACTTTCATTAACAGGTGTGAAGCTATGCAAATACATAAACACACCCTGGTAGCCCACCGTCCTTGCACCTGCATGTGGAAAAGAAAAAAACAGCTGCTTATTAACACAACACAACCCTGCAATTAGTTTAGAAGAATCTGATTCAATTAAAATGGATGAGGATTGGCGTGCAAGTGTCCAGATGTGTGTGGAGTAAAAATAAAATGGACAAAATTGCACTAAATTGTATACAGTAAGTATATGTTAGTATTATACAAGTATGCTGCTACTATTATAGACTGAAAAGGAACTGGATTGTTATTGATCCTTAAGAAAATTTTGCATCTTTAGTAGCACAGTTTAAGTTAGTGATTAGTATCCTGTAAAATAACATAAAAATGATCCTAACAATTAGCATAAAAGCAGTTCGCAGTCAGTATCTAGTCTGAAGTCTTTGTTTATGCTCCTGTTTGTTCTTTTCCTTGTTGTTTTTTTAATGAAACCAGCACAGCTATAGCTGCTGCTGCAGCAGCAGCGAGGCCTGCAATGAGATGGATCAGAAGACACTTTCCTGTGTGACACATTTAATGCATAACATGCTTCCAGTGAGAGCTCTTGAATGGGTAGATTTTTGAAATGTGCCAGAGTGGCTCCCCACTGAGCAGTAAGCTAGGTCTTTGATGTATCGTGCTGTAATGTGGTTGTTATCCATAATCGGCTTGAATTCAGGAGGGCCGCGGCTGAAAGAGAGGTGCAGTGTTCTTTTGGTACATTAAAATGTGTCTTCCCATTAAAAATTTGCCACCCTTGCCCACTTGCGACCAGAACTAAACAGCCTGAACACCCCCATTGACTTGATACAAGATGCATCCACTGAAAACACCCTAGGATTTAGTAACGGCAAAATATGAGTACAACATAAGAAAGAGAATATTATATATCATTTAAATCCTGTGAAGCTGTGTGATAATACTCAAATTGACTTTTTATGCTAATTTCCCTGTTTATGCATGTTTGTGATACTATAAGTTTAAACGCCAAAATAATCCCGATGCCATCGCATTAAGCTGTGATTTGAAAGGTGGAAGGCAAACAAGGTTTCTGATATGCATCAGTGTAGGGTTTGCAAGGAATGTGGAGATTATATTTTGCATGGCATGAATAACAATCAACAGTTGAGGGAACAAAGAAGTGTTTTGAAATATGAAGCATATTATGCACTAAAATGAGACCCCTAGTAATGGGGCTTTAAAGCCACAACGCAAAGAAAAACAACTAAGGAAGTAACATTCAGTAATCCAGGAATCTTACTAGTTCTGCTGTCAAATAATATAGGTGCTCTACAAAATCAAAAGCCATAACACTGCTACACATTTGTGCTCATCCATACGCTTCAGCAGATACTAATCTACATTACCTGTATTATGTGTACTGTAATAAAGACATTTTCATGAGGCTGTTAGAGCCCTTGAAACAGTCTGATAGGCTGCCTAGCGAAAAATAAATAAAGCTAAGCACCCAGGTTCTGATTGCTCTAGAGATGTGCAATATTATTACCGTCTAGCTCGTGCTTAGGGTTTTTAATTTAGCAGTGATAATTTGCTTATGCAGGCCTCCAATGTTTAGAGTTCTTTGTTGCACCAACAGTTTTTAATATGGTGTGAATTACCCACTGTGCTTGTTTATATTGCCTGAACAGGACTGAAAATAAGCATCAAGCCCTGCTTGAAATTAAAGATGAAAGCAGAGAGGTTGGAGACAAGACAAGCACGGTGGAGTGGAAATGGATGACACTGTGGGCGTGGCTGTGTTGGGGGGGGGGGGGGGGGGGGGGTGTGAGTGTTTGTAAAGGAGTGTAATCAAACTGCAGAAAAGACCAAAATATAATATTGAATGCAGCATGACTCTCTGACATTAGCCAGACTATAATAGTTAGGTTTGAGAGGCCGTCTTCATTGAGGCTCGCAGTAGTGAATGGAAGTGGTACTAGTTATGCATCATTACAGGGGGGGGAGAGCTGTCCACTTCCTGCTGGGAAGAGATGCCCTCTGCTTTCACACTAAGCGGAGTAGTTCACAAAATAACAGCATACCAAGTGTCTGTCCCCGCTCTCTTTGACAGAGGGTCTTCATATGAGGAGCCGGTGAAAAGGGATACGCCTCCATTTAAAGTTAAAAGCAGGCGTCTAATTCACAGCTTACAAGAGAGAAGTCATAATAGCACACAGTAAAAAAGATAGCAGAGGAGGAATGGGTGTCAACAGCACGTAAAAATGCACAATTACAATGGTGAAACCTGCTATTTGATATTTTTCAGCTGAAGATTGGCGTGCATAAAATATTTTAAAAGCAAAATGAGATGGTAAACTGAAAAAAAGGAAAAACAATCTGATTTTAACTGTGTGGGCAGAAGGCACGAGGTCGACCTCCGCATCATCAATCTGTATTGTGAAGAGCTCCTGAGGTTTTTTTCATCATGGTCTTATCCACTTCAGAGGTTCAACAGATTAGCGATCCACTGGGGCGCAATGGCTTTTCAGCGCTGTGCTTTACGTCCAATTTGAAGTGTCTAAGAGCATTCTTGTCATTAGTGTTTACTTGAGACTGTTTTTTAGAGAGCCTAGACTGAGTGTGACATTAAAGACAAATAAAACTCCATCAGCCGTGTTGATCTTTTCGAAGGCTCATGAGAAACAGGCCCAACATTTTATCTTGGCAGACAGCGGTTTCAGAGGTTATAGATAGGCCAGCTTGCCGACGCTATTATTTACCAATGGAGCAGAATGTCAGCCCTCCTATATACCTCTTTGCTTTTTTTTCTCTGTATTGTTTGCTCCCTGTCTTTGTGAAAGGGTGCACTTTATGGTGGTGAGCGGTGAGAAAAAATATTTCTATCTTGCCATCAATGGATCAATGGAGATGTGTTTACTTGTCTTGGGGCACAATGTTCACTCCATAATAATGGATATTAAACAGCTTGTTGACTGAGTGCTTTTGTCCTGGTCACTTGTCAATCCCTTAAACACTGGCCAGTGGAGAGACACACACACACACACACACACTCACTACCGCTGTGGGGTTACTACTGACATGTCCAGCACCAGACATCTGTCAAACAGTAGGCTGAGCTGGTCATGGACACCCCCTCCCTCCCCTTGCTGGACGAAAAAAGGACATGTTGGGTCAATGAGATTCTCAGTAATTAAACTGAAAGGGGTCATTTTCAGTTCAAACTCTGAGGCCCTTTAGGTTTAAGTGGTAGGTTGGAAGGTGCTGGCCTCTGTATACACTGCTTGATCAGCTGGAGTTTCTGAAAGGCGAGATTGATCGGCGCAAAATGCATCCTTAAAATGATATATAATCTCCCCTACAGAAGACGGTGTGTCTCTTTGGATTAGAACTTTTGATTAACACTGCAAAAAATGGTGATCAAAGCATTAAGATTTCAGTAGCCACCAATTATATCGCACATAAACTCAGCTTTACAAATGTTAAGCTGTAGGGAAAGTATTAATATGTTGCCAAAATCATGATCAATGACAGATACCTGCTGAATATTAGTGTAGTCAGCTAAATCCACCCACCCCCTCCAGTTACACAGAGCTCCGAATGAACCATCCCTTTGTTTTTAATCATGACTCCTTGCCTTCTCCATAATCCAAACTGTTCTTCACTGTGTAATAACTGTCTCTCATGTGGAGAAGATTTTTAGCTCATGCCTCAATAAAACAGAAACCCATGGTCACTTTGGGGAATGCAGAGTCTGGCTTTCCAGTCACAGCAGTATGGTGCAAAGGGAGCAGCAGAATAAAAAAGGCTTGGTTTGTTTTACATAAAGGCTGCAGCCATCAGGACTCAGCAGGACAGGCGGAGAGTGGCTCTCTGGGCCTGATAAATCATGACCTGCATTCATTCATTCAGCACATTCAGAACCAGACGCACATTTCTCTCCCAGCCAGCTCTGCTGACTCCACATTTTTGCTCCTGTTTTAATATGTGACCTTATGTTAGGATTTTAGTTTCACTGTTTGATGGAGAAAAGGTAAAATATGACTGACTGTAGCCCATTGACAGTTTTAGATTTGTTATAGAAAACAAATGCATCACACTGATACATGAAAAAATACACCTTTAAAGTTCTGCTTTTCACAAATCTGCACAAAGCACTGGTGTATATTTTTATTTCTTTCAGGTGAATGCACGGCACTCTTTATGTTTAATGGAATTCATGACAATGACTGACAGGTTTTGAATAGGCCAGAGCAAATGGGGAGGTAAAAGGGGCATTAGGACTAGATAAAGAGGTGGGGGTCACCCAAGGGCTGACACCATGTTCTGCCTGTGACACAAGCACACAGATGCACACACACACGCTCAGATATTCAATAAAGGGTCATGGTACAATATTTGATTACATCCATGGTGTGTGCATGCATATCCATGCATGTAATTTGCAAAAATGACGTCACTTTTTGTTTCAATTAAAATAGCCTGCAACACCAAAGACTATTTATTGGAAAAACTGTAAAAATAGTTCATGTAACAGTTGTGTTGGTGGGTCTTTAATAACGAGGTCAGGGCAGAGGCAGGTGGTGGTGACCTGTGTTTACTTTCTATACAGTAATTATTTCATCCAGAGCTGATTATAGCTTTGACAACCAGGCTCATGTGATGGTACTAAACTCTTTTCCTGATACGTACTAGTGTCTTGTTGCACAAAAGAAATCCCTAGCAAATTAACCGAAACAGAAAGGTGCAGCAGTCAGTGCCTTTTAAAAAAGCAAACATTTCCTTGAATGGAGCTTGTACCCCTCTTTGGCTCTTAAATAAACATGTTACACTGCATGTGCAAGTGTTTAGGGCTGGCAGACGTCTGGGTTTCTCACACTCCAAACAGACAGCAGTGTGTGATAAGCAAAGACTGCCATTGTTATTAATTTGTTATTTCTCTTCTGTTTGGTTCCTGGCTGGATTATCATGTTGAACACACAGTCCAAATTCCACTGTAAACATTTGCAATTAATCTTCTCACCGACTCCCCGCGCCCTCAAATGACTGTTTTACATAAAGCTGATCAAATTAAGTTGTTTGCAGTGGCCAGATTCTGTTGTCACTTTGTCTGGAAACGCCACAACATTCATTTTCAGACAGATTTCTTTGTTACAGTAGCTAACCATCATCTCACATGTCTCAGACATTCTCAATTGGAGCTCAGGACCAGATTGTGAGCGCACAACAGCAAACAGTCAGTGTGATTTACACTGGAGTAATCCTTTAATTAATGTCTATACCATATTAAGTAATTCAATACAGCCAGTTAATGGAAAGCCAGGAAGAGATATCATGTTTTGCATAAAACCTTTAAAGCCACTGCTTCACACCATGGTCTGCCTCTGTCATTTTCATCACTCTGACACATTCACATCTGAGGTAATCCCCAATCTATTCTGCAGCTCAGGCTGAAAATGATCAGCCGCTCTACCGCGCATTACTGTTATAATCACAATTTGTGTGTATAAAAAAAAAAACTTAATGTACATGTACATATTTTATAGGTATGATCTGAACAGTATCTGGAACATGTTTTTTAATAATTGTGATAATATTTTGCATTTAAGCATCTTTACCGTTTATCTGTTCTTAACTATTTCTGTAAATAGAGGCAGGTGCATGAGCTTATGTGATAATAAGTGACGATAGACTGGTCAAGTGTGTACAGTAAAAAAAACAACAAAAAGAATGGTTTTCAACCTATCCCTATAGAAACCTGTCAGTCATTTGCGGTCTTCATGTGATGGCCTGAGGGACATTGAAAATACATGAAGACATCAGCCAACCCAACCGGCTGATGTCTGGTGTAGCATGTTTACCAAGCAGTCATTCTTTCAGGGATGACTGACAAAAACAAAGAATCTATGGGGCGGAGCTTGCTAAAAAGCACCTGACCTACATCTGCATAGTGAACCCTGTCATGTCATAATGAAAGTTTTGACAACATTCAAAGAGGACATGATGGAAAGCAGTAAACCACAGAT
Source organism: Parambassis ranga (assembly GCF_900634625.1). NCBI lineage: Eukaryota > Metazoa > Chordata > Actinopteri > Ambassidae > Parambassis > Parambassis ranga. Next base: position 11,404,654 of record NC_041042.1, read on the forward strand.
GCTGTTTGAAGATGTGTAATGCTCTCCTGGGAGGAGGCTGTCTTAGTGGTGGACCTCTCTTTACTAGCATCAGTCAGAGGGACTTAAATGGGTCTGAATGTTTTGGAATCAGTTTTTTAAATGTATGCGTATGTGGTGCATAATGAGCTCCAATTAAAATGTTTCTTTCTTCACTTAGCTGTGTCTCTCGTAGTCATAGAGGGAGGATGAGGTAAGTAATACAGAGCAGGTTTTAGTTTCTTCCAATGAATACATTGTAAGATTAGAGTATTTATATGCTAAATTGTGTCTATATAAAATTCAAATTTCACCATTCAGATATAAACAAATTTACTGAATTTAGAAACACAAGACAAAGGCATGTTTGATCAAGGCTTTAAACAAAACCTAACACGAAAAGGCTGACAATGGACATTGTGATAGCAATGGCTTGTTGACACCGTTTGACTGTTGGCACATAAACCGTCCATTGTCAAGGCCAACAGACGGCCATCGACTTCACTGATCACCATGTGAAACAAGCTTAGAGTGAAAGTCCAGTCAAACGTTCTCATCAATGGCACTCCTCCGGGCCCTGCAGGACTCGGGGCCTCAGGGGTCACAGCTAAGGCCGCTCTGCACCAAAGCTGAGGTCAGCAGAGCTTACCCAGGTTTATACTACAACAAAAGGGTGTGGGCGCAGAGAGTGACTCTTTGGGGTCAGATGGATTACTAAAGAGAGCTCCCTCCAGTTTGTTGTTTGTTGTTTAATCCTGCAGGAACAGAAAATGGCCAGTGTTGCCCACAATAAAGAATAGAAATGAGTAAAAATGGCATGCAGTAGAATTAAAAGTGATTTACTTGGGAATCATGTCAGTGGGTGATGATGGCTGGTAGCTCTTAGATCAGAGTTGGGTTTTAACTATGGATTATGGAATAAGATAAAAAACTAGTTTGATGTTTTTTGTTATATTTAGGCCTTAATTTAAACTGTGTTGTAATCAAGACGCTGAGGACTGGTGCCCCTCAGCAAACAAAGTGTAGTGCAGCTTATCCTGCAGGTACATGTTACAGTCTTCAGGTTTTTGAGGTTTGGACCCAAACCACTGATCACTGTTTGCACCATCTGAGTATTCAGTGTTTTAAAATTAGTTTAAAAAAAAGAAGTAGAACAGTTTCTGTTCATAGTAATGCTTACCCAAGAGATTTTGAATATACTGATTTGCTAATGCGGCTTTCACAGTTTTTGTAGCTTAAAGGTAAAGATCTCAATCCTCAGAAGATGAGTAAGAACAGGGGAGACCAAGAAGACAATGGATACAGGCCAGGGGACAGGGATCTCATATTTAGCTCGTGATTGCACTCAGGGTAGACAATAAGTAAGATTCATTAGGTCATTTTTTACTTGCGTCTGCCAAGATCTGGAATGAAATGTTAAATGTTTCATGGGCTAAGAAAAGGGCAGAATTTGTCTTTGTGTTGTGTGCCATCAGAGAGCGAAGGAGAGAGAGAGAGAGAGAGGGGAAAGTGAATTGAGGATATATGATGGAAAAATGAAAATACGAAGCAGCCGAATGTGAGGGGGAATACAGTAAAAGCAAAAGAGAGAGTCTGGAAAGGAAGGAAAAGGGAGGGAGGGAAAAGAAAAACAAGAGAAGAAGTGAACGAGGAGAGAGAGAGAGAGGGGGGGGGGGCATGGCTGGGTGTTTTGGGCTGTCTGATGGATGAGGGTGTAGTGGGGTTGGTGGGGGCGGTGTCTCCTGAATGATGATGGCCTAATATCATCATCCCCCTGTCAGGCCTAATAGGCTTTCCTTGGTAGAAATCACTCACACAGAGCCGCCATAATGCCCAGGCCCACTGACAGCATCATCCATCCACTCAAGCCAAGCGAATGTCTCCAAACTAATAAGGAAATATATGGTTCAAGGAGATCTGAAAAATTAAACAGGTAGCTTATGAACAATTTGTTTCATGGGGATGTTTATTATATTTATTGAATGTTGTAGCTGGCTGTGGTGTCTCTTGCGCTGCAGCTCCATGTGTGAGACATTGGCTTGGAGCGTGATATGCTGACAAGGCAGGTCTGTAAAGTACAAAATAAACACCCTCCTCTACCTCACAGCTGGCCTTGTCCTCCAGTGTTGCTTGGCCTTACTTTTGTCATACCTAAGCAAGGCAGAACGGGTCCTTCATCTTGGTAAAGCTATATTTTCCACCACTGTTGAATTAACAATATGCACAAGTAGGGAAGGGCATTATCCGTTGGAATAAAAATACTTTCTTGAATCCCCGATCTAACAGTCTATTGTTCACATCTTCTAAAATATTCTAATTTTAGCGGCAGAGCTTTGGAGGAGTCACCCAGTCCTGTTTTCCTCGCAGCGAGCCTATCTACAGTACACCTGTCATTGCTTTCCCTCATGCAATGGCTGATCACAGCACACTTTAAACATGGTTACTCTCTTCTTATCTCTTCCCATACCCTACCGATCTTACTATCTCCAATCGCTGCTTTAATCATGTGACACCTCCTCAACAACCCCCCCCCCCACTTTCTCCTGCATCCACAAGAGAAAACTGCCGCCATCAATAACGACAAGAACTTTTTCAAAGTCTGCTCTTAAAAGCCCCCATCCCGTCAAAATGGTCAGATTTCATTACGGATGGTGCACTGGAAAAAGAGACTCTATCGCACATTAGGCAATCATTGTTTTGGCTATACATACATCCCTAACATGGCGACAACACATTTACATCACAAGTCCTCCGCTGTCTTTTTTTATGCATATAAACTAATTACTTGAATACTCGTCACTCTTTCTGACAGTCAATATTTGAAGTTGGAGAGGAGGGGGGGAGGATGGAGTGGCCCTTTTTCGCATCCACAAACATACACATACACTGCTTCACTGCTAACTCAAAGGGTAGACATTCATCAGGGGTTTCATGCATGACCCCATCTTCATCTGGGTATGCATGCTGTTTTTGTTGCAACCTACAAACATATGGCCAAAGAGTCATCATTAAACAGCACCCTGGTTTTTGATTAACATCTTAGTCTAAATGAACCTCTGTGTGTTCAGCTGCATCTCAATTGTGTTGGGTCTTAATGCTGACATACACTTATCCGCAGCCATGTTATCATTGTGTCCATGGCATACAGTCCACCCTCCATACGCCCCCTCTTCCAGTTGTAGGTTGAACCTGCAGCACGGAGAGTGTGTGTTAATAAGAGAGGGCTTGGTGAGGTGCGTTGTGAAGCCATTGTGGTCTCCACGGTTGCTGGTTTTCTTTGTGACATAAAAGCCCGGCGATACAGTAACAGCCAGAGGCAGAAAGGAGCTGTCTGTCGTCGAGACGGCTGGTAACACTTGTTTCACCCACCCTTCCAGGGGGCCGTGGAGAATAGAGGAGAGGCAGCTGGTAGGCTTAACAGGAAATGCAATGGTAACAGTGTCAACAGCTGCCCCCATGGCCACGCAAGCCAAATGGCTGGCAACAACAGGCTATATGAAAAGCAATGTGTTTGGATAGCTGGGGGGATTTTGGATTCATACTGTATCTCTGTGCAATGCTGCAATACCAAATGAGCGCCATTGTGTGTTTTCTCATTAGACCTTTATACGCCGAGCTTAGTCATTTCACAGGTGATGACAGCATGGACGCCCGTGAATGTTGAGTAAACAAGACAAAAACAACAGCTGAAGGGGAGCAGACCTCAGCTGAAGTGAGGCAGAGTGCTGCTTTCATACATAAAACCTTTTATCCATGTTGGTTCAGCCCTTTGTTTACTCATGCATCACTGAAACAATAAACATTATTTCTTCATAATACTGTGTAATGAAATAAAGCAGTTAAAATGAACTGAACTCTGGAAGCTTTTTACATAATGTGCACCAGCTCAGTGAGTGTAAGTGAAGATAAGGGCACAGAAATTCCCATTTCCTGTGGCCGTTACAGTGACCTCAAACTCAGGTCAAGATGACCCCCCGAGGAGTCAATAAATCACAGTGTCACCTTTGCTGCCTGATCCCCTTTTGCTATCAGTAACTTTGAGTGTCCTTAGCATTCTTTCACTTCCCCTGCTCCTTGTTTGACCCCCCCCCACATTCAAACAAACCGCCTGTCAGCACTGCAGCGACAGGTACGACAGCTCCAGCTCAACGTGAGGAGTGATCTCCCCCCAAAAAGTAACACTCTCCCTGTCCCTCGACTCTCTGTCTCCAGCCTGCCGTCTCTCCTTCCTCTGTCTCCTCTATCTTTAAGCAACAGCTCAAGCCCCACTTTTCCTTTCTCTGTATCATAGTGGAAGTGTGATGATGTGTAATTATCTCATGTACACTAAGCTGTTTGAAGATGGAATTTGTTTTTAGCTGTTTCCAGATTCCATGTGAGAGTTTTTAAATAAGGAACTGGGGGGGAGAGAAGCATAAATTTCAGTCCACAATATCAGAGTCTTTATTTAAGTCTTACATCCAATTTGCCAGGAGCTTTAATTCACCCTTACAGGATCATTGTTGGACATACATTTTCGAATCTTGTGGTATTATCTACCATTTGCTAACTTTAATACCTTGCTGGGATTGCTCTGCATTAGAGCTTATTCTGTGTCTGACTTGAAGATTTGGAGCTCCTTTTATGTACAATTCATTACTTTAATATGAAAGACTCATTGGGGTCATCTTGGAATGAATGTAGCCACAAGTTTACATTCTTTGTCGTCATTAGAAGAATAAATATCAATGAGATTACCTCGTAAGCCCTGGGAAGTTCCACCCCGCGACCCCACCGCTTCCATGTCTTCTCAGACATGGAGGAAGTATTAAAGGGCTATTTCAGTGTGTTCAGTGTGTAAAATCCTAGCTCTGAAATAGCCAACATTTTCTTTGAGCCTTTGGTAAATTATCCAAGATCTTTTTCATGCTGCAAGAGGGACTGAGCTGCTTTCTGGTTGGGAGCAAAACATGGTTTTAATAATAGTAAAGAGGAAGGCCAACAGACAGTGAAATCTGCTTTCAATGACCTTAAATACCTTATCTGCACCTTTGAAGCTGGAGTGAGGTGATTGGCAGGTCAATTTGTGATAGTATCGGTCGATGTACTTGGCACTCCTAATGCTCTTTGCCTCAGATAAGTCTGCTTAATATGAAAACTGTCATAATTCATCCGCCTTTTCAGCAATATACATTTTCTCGTGGAATCATCAATCCAGTCACCTGTCAGAAAAGACGTGTTAGGATTCCCATTCCGCCATCCGCCCTTCTGTGATTTCACTTTATGGAGATTATCCCACACTATGAAGCAGTTAGGATTATTCCTCTGGTATGTAGAATCAAAGTTAGTTTTTTCCCTCCATGAACACTGCGTGTTAACAGAGATAGCAAGTGTGAGCAAGATGCCGGGGCCCGCAGCGTGGATGTTTTCACTGTGTCCGCTCTTTGTCCAGTCTGCTGTCAAACCCGTCACAGTCCCATCCCCTCTCAGTCGGTAGTTTCCTGTGTAAATTAACAGACTCAGTGGTGAACTAGATTCCAATTTTGAAGCAAAGTAGAGTGTGCAAATTAGCCATGTTTTTTAATTAAGCCCAGTGCACAGTGCGAAGGCAGAGGACCATTGTTCTGGATGGGGCAGGTGCAAATTTATTCTCTGGGGAAGCACTGCAATGTCCGTCTTCCAGCCGAGTCCCATCCTCAGCCTAATCAGTCCCCAGCTTGAAAAATGTCCACATTTTGGCAACCTCTTGCTGGGAGACACTGCTGAGAGTGGTCAGAAATTATTCATTATTTGAGGGCTTCATTTGTAACATTTCCATTAAAGGTTGCCGTCATGCAGACTGGCTCAACACTTGATTTTTGATAATTATAGATGCTGGACAAATGTATTGTTAAGTCTTCACAAGTGTCTGTATCTCTGCGGAGGTCCTTTAGGTGAGTCCTCTGACCTGCCATGTTCTGTCAGTTCCTCTCAGGTACGCAGTCTTCCAAGGATGCTGCCAGGATCTCCCAGTGGAGCCGGGCATGCTGGGAAAGCTGTCATTCTCCTCTGTGTTTATATTGAAATTGGCTTGATGTTGAAAACATGAACTGTTGTGATGATCAATTAGTTCTATAAGGCATTTTGCAAGAAAATATAGTGAAAAGACTTGTGTTGTAGTTTGGACTGAGATCTTCATGACTGAATAATCAACAATTAATAGCAATGATCAGATGAAGAGTGTGATGTCTGTTTTGTTTGCATTAGTAACAAAGTCCTTTCCTTAGTGTTCTGTTATGATTTAAGTTTATATTTTAGCTAAGCAATGAAATAGGGGGGAGGGCCTGAAATATGATTCTCTTTTGGGTGACAAGGACAACTGTGCCGTCTCTTTGGGTTGCATACATTCCTCTGGGGGGGCTTGAATCAGACGCAGACTAGCCGCAGATAATGAGCTGTCTTTAATCATGGGAGACAGTATTTTGAGATGCTTTGCATCCCATTTGCAGGATAGAGAAAGGGGGGGGGTCTAATTACTGTACTACAGAAAAATCACACAGCTTCCTGTCCATTGCAACTGATGCCAAGTCCTAACCAACCTTGACAGGAAGTGACAGCAAAGACTTTCTCTGTTCTGAGCACCGCAAAACAAAATTAAAGAAAACAAAACTGAAGAAATTCATGATCCAGATTAATGAATCTTTTTTTTTCTGTTCAGTGAAGGTGCAGCAATTCTTATTTCAGCTTTTCTTTAGAAATATAGATAACTATGAATGCTGATGAGATGCTTAGAGTTGACATATACTTCAACATATACTTCAACATATACTTTATTGATGTTTTAAAAATGCAGGTCTTGACAGCTTTGTATGAACATTTCCAATGCTTATCAGTAATACGCCCCTCCTGCTGACAGAATAAAGATGAAACAGGGCACATCAAAATAGAAATGCATCAGAATGTGAGCTGAAGTTGACGTCGACTCAAACTAGGCTCTGACTGAAACTGACAGGATGAAAATCTTGTCAAAAAAAATTCAAACACGGCGAATGAATTTCGGGATTGGTGACATAAAAAAACAAAACAAAGTATGGACTCCTTCGGTGTCTGAAACACTAATTTCAGATGACGCTGTGAGATGTTTTAAAAAATGAAACATGACTTCCTGTGAGGGTTTTTTTTTTGTTTTTTTTTAACTCGGCCAGTTTGAGAATATCCAAATCTTCATGAGGCCACAGTGCAGTGGTATGCATATTTGTGTCATAAAATAAGCTTGATGGTAAAATCCACCTTTCTTCATTCCATTCTGTAGACTACATTCCATTAAACTAAAATAGGTGCCTGAGATAAGTCCTCCAGTCCCTCCACTATTTCATCCTCGTCTATATATATAAGCAGAAAAAAGAGATTTGTCCCATAACCCTGTGTGATCATTTGCATCTAAAACGATATTCGACATTTGTTATTCCATCAATCAATACCATCTCTTCCATTCTCTGTGTGCATAATCTCAAAGCCTGCATGCAAAACGCTTAACAATAACATGTATGTTATACAAGAAGCCATATATCATACATGGACGCATTTACATCCTGTTAACAATTTCTCAGGGCAGATTAGAGGGCGCTGAGACAGCAGCCCAGATCCCATGAGAGGTGGGCTTTGGGAGCTGATAAGGCCAGCCATAGGAAGGCAGGATTAATACATATGACCAGGACACATGGAGGCCCTCTGATTATTCCAGCAGAAAAACAGCCCTATCCCATCGGCCCCCGCGTGATTAAATACTGCCCGAGTGCGGCCAGCGAGGCAAAGGGATGGGGAGATAACCGATTTTATTTATGCAAGCCGGTTAGCCTGGCAGATCACGTCTGAGGATTGTTCACGCTACAGGGGTGAGGAATCTCACCAGGGGAGCTCACCCCTGATCACACACACAGGGCTGCTTTTGCTGTCACTTCTCCACCTTGCTTTCTTCCTCCTGCAGAATATAGATCAAGCATTCCCAAAATATTTCATGTCAAGGATTTTCAAATAGAAACGTGTAACTTAAGCGACCTCCTTTCCATTCACACTGTTTGCTGCAGTAAAATTACATTATTTTACCCCGTATTACCAGATAAAATAGTAATAAATAGCATTAAATAATATTAGTATTTTTTTCTGCAGACTTGGGTATTAAAATCTTTGTGTCAATCTGATGTTTATCCTGATTTATACTTTGAAATATCTCTGAGCTATTATTAAATGTGTTATCTGACCAATAGACAATTTGATGTCACCCATAAGCCCAGTTTGGTGACTCATGCCGTCATGTAACACTTTACCAGACAGTGTCCTGTGATGACACCCACCTGTCACTGAGTTTGGCCCACTCTTTATTCCAAGATGTTCACATGTTTATTTTTACTGTAAAGTTTGTCATCTTAACACTGAGGTCTGTGGTGTTTGACTCGCTGTTAAAGCCAGCCTCAAGTGGCAACTTAAGGAACTGCATTTTTGGCACTAGATTTATGACTTATGTCAGAATTTTTAGATTTTTTTATTTGATTTAAAGACTTGAATGCAATAATATTTATTGTTTAGTGACTTTACAAGAAGGGACTTTAGGGTTGTAAAGTTCAGGAGCAGATGATAAGTGCAGAAAGTTTTCTCCAAATGTACTTAAGCTGTATAAAAAAACATTACATTCCCTCAAGTCCAACTACTTCCTGAAGTTCTAGCAGTAATTGTAGGTCACATTAGACTCTGTACATAAGACTTTGTGTGAGCTGGGATTACCTAATTAACTTCAAAAACGTGTATTCATTATAGATCGATTTCCTTTTGGTAGTTAGTGGGTTCTTAATTAATTAATTGTGTTAATGACCCATTAATGGCAGTGCACGAGGAATTCTAATGAGGTACCTTAATTAAATATTATCTCACTGTTTAATCAATGCGTTTAATTATTCACATGATATTTTCAGTGAAATCAATTTGGTCCTGGGTCGCTGGAGCGAAATGCTGATTGGGTGCTTCCTCACTGAATTATCACTGAATTGGTCATTCAGTTCAAAATCCTCTTTAATCACAGGGAATATGAGCCATTTGGCTCAGATCCATATGTTTTCATGTGAGAGAGTCGTTCTGATCATTTTGATATCAATTTTAATTGACCCTGGGTCACATTTTACATCTGTTTGAGAGACATGTTTTAATTAGAGATATGAGATGTTGCAATTACAGCATGGTCACAGTGTGTTTCAACCCATTAAGGGAGATAAATGGTAGGATTCCGTATATTTTCATAAATTAACCTACTGTCTACCTGTGATTTTGTCATTGTTCGGCGTGTAGTGTTGTTATGCTGTTGACAGCCTGAGTTATGCATTTTCTCTTTTTGGCTCTTCAATGTGAAATCCTTGTGCTGCTCTACATGACTGTGTGCACACACATCTGCCTGCGTATATACACAACAATATGTAGTTTATAGGTGGGACCACGTCTGTGTAAGACAATCTCTTTTCTCTCTCTCTCTCTCTCTCTCTCTAAAAAAACGGATTTGTAGTTATGTCGTCACCCAAGTTTCTATCCACTATGAGTCCATGAACCTCTGGTCCCCCCCCTCCTCTTCTCCTGTGCAAACTGGAAGACCTCAGTCATCATCCTCATTTTAGCTCAAATTTGGTGGGATCAAAGGTGGCCAGCTGGGCGGGGGCGGGGAGCAGATGGTTGCATGCTCAGGGGGACCATGCAAAGGCCCTTCAGGTTTTAACACCTCCTCTCCCCTGGGTACCCGGGTGGGGGGGATCCGGCTCGGGGAACCTACCTGAGCTCAGTGGCATGACCAGCAGGCTTCCACTTCACCACCCCCTGCTTGGCTCACATATGGCGCCAGCTATGGGGTCCTTGAGCTGGGGTTCTGACCTGAGGAAAACAAACTGTGGACGGGCAGGGGAAGGTAAGCCTCACTCATTAGGATGAGTGCATGAGAATAAATCCATTTATTATCAAACTAAGAACAAACTTGTTAGGAATTAGCTGTTGATATGTAGTGATCTCGTAGGCTTCTATAAAACAATTAATTGTGAATTTTAGGAAAATATGTAAAATGCATTTTTATGGCGCTTTTCTAGATTTCAGAAGTTATACCTCTGTCTCTTTATGTCTGGTTACCCACTGCTTTGGGGTCTCTACGGTCCAGCCAATGACTGGCTGCAGAGACTGCAGGTGCTGGAGCAGATTAATCCCTTGCCAAATCAGCTCCGCCTCAGCAATCTCAAAGTTCCAAGAAAAGAGCCTGCTGGGAACGTGAAGTGGTACTTGTGGTCTGGGATTATGACTTTCAGACTTGTTGGCCTTGAGAACACAAATGTAGCCTCTTGAATTGAATTTGCAGAGGGAATAAGGTCTGTGGAGGGAGTTAGGAGGGGGTGAGTTTGGATTCATCCACCGACCAATGTTTTTTTGGGGATAACTATTTTTCCATAAATCCATCTTAAGTAGTCACATTCTCCCTGTGGCTAATAGGATCATGATGGGAATAATCTTTACAAATCTGACAGAAAAAAAAGAATGTCCTGGCCTTCAACTTCTTCCTCTCGGTAAATGAACAATTTCAAGAGTCTTTCCTGTGGGACAAGGAGAGGAAAAAAAAAAAAAGACTCGAGCTGGCAACGAGACAAAAAAGTAAAAGGAAAAAACATTATTTTCTCAGAAGACATTGTGGCTAAACCACAGCCACATAGGTTATACTGTATTTTAGCAGACATTCTGCGCAAAAATAAGTTCAACTAAAGATATTTCATAGGGAGAGTTTTGCTCACTGTTGTATTGTTTTTCATAGTGTTATAGTAAATTATACAGCTGTCTGGTGAACACTGAAATACAACTGCGATGAAACGGTACCTGACTGGACATTTGCTTTCCGTTCTCACCTTGTCACTCGGGTTTTACAGGACCTCACATTATCCTTGGACACACACACACACACACACACAATATGACCAAGCAAACCTCTTATTGTCATATCAAACTCTGACAACACTTGGATACATTTCTGCTGCTCTCTATTTACTTACCTGCTGCAGGGTACAGGCATTCACAATTTCAAACAATTGAAATGGCTTGTGAAATCGAGCGTTTTCTGCTAATGTTTTGTTTTGTTTTTTCCACGGCTTGCCTGACTGCATAGTCACAGTTGGTGATATTAGTAAAAGTTCAAACAGTTAATTATCTTTTAAAGTTAATCTACAGTTAAAAAAATTATTATTTTGGTTAAAACATTTAATCTTGCCAAAATTGTTATTTTACTGCTGATCAATACATACATTAATCAAGGAATGATCATATGTGCCACATCTTTTTGTTTTTTTTTGGTTTATACAAGCAGTATAGACTACATCATACTACATGACAGAGCTATTAAAGATTAAATGACCTCTACCATCACTGACATGGTATTCATATTGTCTGATTACTTGTCTGACAGCGACAGTATTGGCTATGTTGTAACTGAGATCCACAACTTAACAAAGAGCTGCTGGGCCTATTGCATTGTGGAACAATGGTGCCATCCAGAACCCATCTATCTTGTAGCATCACTGTGAAAGGAAGAAGTTGATTTAGCTGGCATATATGTTTTTTCCCCTCTGTTCCTTTTGTTTGTATGTCTGTGTGTGTGCGCCTGTGTGTCTGAGAGTGACCCATTGTGGTCAGACACCTGCCCACAGGCTTCTTGTCTGACTGATGAATCAGTGTCTTCAAGGTGTCTTTGAAGAAGTCTATTGTATGCCTTTGTTCTACAGTCTTAAGCACGCTGTCCTGTGTCTCCCCTCTCTGCACACTAAAGAGAAAATAAATCCAGTGCTGACACTGGCACAATGAATGACCCGGGCCACTGTCCCATCAACCATCTCCTTCAGCTCAGAACAGAGGGAGAAAAGGGTAATGGATGTAAGATCAGAGAGACAAGCATCTCTTTACTTCCCATCTACCCATCTTTGCTATGAAAGGAAAAAAACATAAAAACTCCCCAAAAACTTTTTTCATTTTTAGTCAGATTTTTTCTTTCTTCACTTCAGTTGATTTCTCTCTTATTTGTGATGTCACACCTGCTATCATTCATGTGCTGCATGATCTGTCAGGGCAGATTAGAAGCAGGGGCTTGTGCCTCGACAGCCATCGTACAGTATCAATATTGTGACGGCTGAGGAGCCACCCGTCCTCACATCTCCTCAGAGTGCAAAGACAATTGAAAAGAGGAAGCGTCACAAACCTGACACCCGAGTCACTTCAAGGAATCCCTTTCAAGAAGAAATAAAACCTCACCTGACAAAGCAAAGCTAGTCCAGGACAAGAGTAAATAGCATCAAACAGCAAAGGGTATTTCCACTTTTAACAAAAGGAAATGCACCCGCTGGAATCAATTATCATTCAGGAAGTGAAATTGATTATGTTTTTAAAAGTTTTGTTTTGCCAAAGGAATTTTGATTAAGCCACATGTGGTCTGTTTTGCATTGCCTTTTTTAAACAAATAAAAATAGACAAAAAGAATTCTGCTTCGGTTCAAAGAAATGCAGAAAGTAGGCATAAGCATTGAGAAGTTGAGGTGATTTCAATGGCAGTCTCATTATGGAAATTAAGGAGTGTTTTATACAGGGGCTAATGCATGTTGGTGCATTTTTCAACATCATTTTTATACAATGCCTGCCACTGAGATTTTTCATAGTTTGACCAAATGTAATAATTTCCTCTTACTCATTAACCCCAATTACTCTTCCAGGAGGCTATCAAAATTACTCTTTATTCTTCTTCTAATAACTCCAGCTGGTCCCCTCATCAACCAGTTTAATCTGGGTGAGTTAGACTGGGATGTAAGCCAAATGAAAAAATGTAACATGAGGTTAATCACCCTGAGTGCAGTTTCCAAGTAATGTAATTTGTCCATTTTCAGCCTTCTCTCTCTCTCTTTTCACATGCTCAGTGCATCATTAAAAGTTGGACATTGCATGGGTTTCTTTAGAGAAGATTAGTGAAATTTTGACCGACTGACTTGTGGGAATTATATAGACACAAGGAGAACTGTCACTTTTTTCTTCTTATTCTTTTAGTTTTAGTTGCATGTAACCACAGTTTTAACCAAATTTTCCTGCTTTTCACTTGAAGACAGTTAATTGGCATTTAATTCAGACCCACTGTTTATCCCTGGTAGATTTGACCCTGAGTATGTGAAGCAGGAACTCACTTAAGATCGCTGCAAAAAGCAACAAAGGTCCTGAAAAATAAGATGCAACAAACAGAAAAAAATGTTACATAGAAAAGAGGAAAAAATACCAAGCAGGAAAGAAAAGAAAAGAAAAAAATCCCAGGGTGATTACTAGATCAGCATGCCACGGTACAATTACCATCACTTTGAATTTGAAATGGCCATTTAAAGGGCAGTAGAGCATCCTGGAAAATTAAACTGGAGCCTAATTAGCACACTCCAACCTGACAACAGAGCAGCTTTCAGCCTGGCTGAGCAAAGCAGTCAAGCAAGAGGAAGTGACTGAAGGACCAAGGAGGCCCTGCCGCTCCTGCTTGGAGCCTATCACACATCCAACTGTGAGACACGCTAATGCACAGAAACAAGCGCACACACACTTGCATGCCAGTTTTCTCTGTCTGTCTCTGTCTGTCTTTTTTTCTTGTCACACCCAACTCATCAACTTTACACAGTCCCATGCTACTGATTTATGGTGTTTGGGGATTGTACGAGGTCAAATCATCTTTGCAATAAATTATTTATTTATTTTTAGAATTGTAGCGCTCGTGCACGTCTTCAGGCTGTGACCCCCTGACTCCTCACCGTTAAATTAACTCTGCCCCCAGTTGGGTGTTGTGCCAAATGTCAGTAGTGGCCTCCTAATCCTGTCTTGCTGTCTGGTTGACCACTCAGCACCAGACTACCTTTCCTCCTGTCCAGACCAATGTACCTTAATACCTGCTGCAGCTGGAAAGAAGGCCACCTACTTGTGCTACCTGAACACTTGGTCAACCAACTGGAGATTTCTTTTTTTATTATTGCTCTATAACAAAATGATGCAGCAGAAGAGTTTTCAGCTCAAAGTTTTGACCGTCAAAGTGGGTGAAAAGTGGCATTGTGAAACCTGCCGCAGGGATGGAAAAGTGCTGAGAGGAGGTGAAACGAGACACTGTCAAGACAGCTCTGTCTGTGTGTGTGTGTGATTCACCTCTGTCTTTCCTGAGCCCTAGGGTCTTTACTGAGGTCTGGTAAAAGACACGGGAGAGCCCCATGGCTATATCTGCCACAGAGCTCCACAGGTCAACTGTAACTCCCCCTGAAAACCTGCTGCTCAGTGCAGCTGAGGTTGATAGTTAGGTGTTGCAAAGTTAGAAACATCATTTCGAATCATTAAAATTGCAAAGTTTCTAATTAACGAGGACGCACTGCTGTTTTGATGTACTGTTTCCTGTATTGATTGTGGCTCGAGGAGGAGATGATTTCCTCTGAGCAGATCAATTTAAACCTGTTCCAGGGACCTACGTGACCTCTCCATACCACAGCCGTGGAGCGCCGGCATTGTCTGAAGGCACAGCTAATTTGATTTGAATCAAATGTGGGGCTCAATCACTGCCTATTAGCTTAGATTTAATTAACTCAAATCGGGTTATTGTGTTTGATGACAAAGAGATTTCCTCATTGTCAGATCATTGTTCTGGTGTCTCATTCAGTTCAGTCAAAGGTTGACAAAGAACGACCAGCTGCCAATGTAGTCTACAGAGGGAAACAAAGGTCTTACATTATTGTTAATGGGGGGGGGGGGGCGGTACAAGGTACCTGAATAGAAAAACTGTGCTTTGAGCACAGTGAAAAACTTTGTTGTGTTGTAGAATGCCAGACATAATCTCAGGTTAAGGCTTCCTGGATTAAATAAACTATTAAAGAGTTGATCAGTGATGAATAGTAGGCGCTTCGATGATTTATCCTGCACTCTCAGAGGTGATTACTGGTGTTACATAATTTACCAACAGGCATATGCTGGATTACTCTCTAATCTTCCAGACGTCTTCCAAACAACAACAAATGTACTGGGTATAAAGAGATTGAGATGTCAGTCCATCACATTCAATTTAGCAGTATCTTCGCTTCCTTCCTGCCTCTTGACAGTCAACTAAGAACAAGAAAATGATATAGGGCATAATAGCAGTTCTAACCCAGCCTTCCTGGCTTTGTCACATAAGCGTCTTTTTTTTTTTTTAAATCAAGATTTTGTTTGAAGTCAAATTAATAACTGAAAGCCTGACAGATGAAGAATGAAAAGTGCAAATCAATCACCTTCAAACACAACATGACGTAAATACCATTAAATTCCATAAGATCTCATTTCACCTAACACTGCTCTTAATGCCTTTCTCTCATCTGGAGTGACATGATATTTTTTTTTCTTCTTCCCTGTGACACACACTATAATTGACAAAGCCAGGCTACACTTTGCCAAAGAGTATTGAGCTGCTGTCTGGTTGGAGAATACAAATTCATCCAGAAATCAGAGGTGCTCAACAAAACTGCTGCCAATTATCTGAAGCCCTGCAAATGATAACTGTGTGGCCACTCGAGCATAAAACAAGGAGATGAAGATGAATCTTACTCTTCCCCATCATTTCATCCCATTTAATTGACAAGCTCTCACTCACTGTTAAATTTAGGAGATTACAAATATGAGCTGAATCTCGAGCACCCAGTCTTCCTGCTTTAATCGTATGCAGAACCAGTCGCAAATTAATCTACATATTTTAATAAGGTGCCAGTACCATGGAAGGTGTGTGCAGACATTTAACGGATTATCATTCACCGTCCCCCGAGTTCAGAAATTGAATAAATATCTCTCGTAGAAGTACATGGGAACCTCGGCTGATAGTGAGGTGCTTTTCTCTTGCTTGTATTCCCGTCTCTCTTACACTCTCCTCTTGCAGACGAACATTTGGACGATAGGCTTTCAGAGGCTTTCACTTCACTTGTGGACCACGGTCTTACACTCAGGCCGATTAATAGTCCCAAGCACTTTATGAATAGGGAAGATGTGATTTCACTGGCTTGCTAATACCAACAGCCTGGGTTTCTTACTTCTAATGTAATCTTTATGAGCACAGGAGCGAAATGGCTTTATCGAGAATTAAACCTGCTTTGAATATGAAGAAGCCTTTTGAGTATAAAAATGGCCATGACTACTACAAGTTTTTAGGGAGTCTGAGAACTTCTAGGGGGTGATTCATGACTGTGTCAAAACCATGGAGAGAGACTTAGCAGAAGCAAGTGGGTGATTCAGCTTAAACAAATTACTTTAACGTCCCCAGACTTGAAATTTGAATATATATATATATATATATATATTCAAATTTCAAGTCTGGGTCTGAATATATATATATATATATATATATATATATATATATATATATATATATATATATATATATATATATATATATATATATATATTCAAATTTCAAGTCTGGGGACATTAAAGTAATTTGTTTAATATATATATATATATATATATATATATATATATATATATATATATATATATATATATATATATATATATATATATATATATATATATATATATATATATTAAACAAATTTGCAATTTGTTACATTATTTTCTTGGTAAAATATTCTAAATATCTGTTACTGTAAACCTGTATAAACTTTTGAAGTCCATGAGGGTTGTGGTAGCATCAGGGGGAGCAGAGATGCCAACGTCTCCAGCAACTTCCTCCAGCACCTCCCTGCATCATTAGCCAGGAAGTACAATTACACCACCCTTTGGTGAGCTACACCTTTTAATTGTGATCAGGGAGAATTCTTATCAGGTGTCAGAGCAGTAATCCCGCCCATAATGCTGAATAAATCCAGCTGTTTGTGTTCATAAGCTTCTTCCTTTAGCCATAGTTAATGGCTGTAGGTGAAGGTGGACACTGAAACTAACTGGCATCATAGACTATGAATAAATCAGATATCTTGACAATAGAGAAAACCATACTGGACATATGTGTTGATTGGACATGACAGTGCGGCTGCTGCTGTTGACATTTGTAGGTCACATGTGTTTACATTGTTATTGCATGTTATTGTTGAGCTCAGCTTTAATTTCTACTCTAAACACACACACATACTCAAGAGCCTTAAAAACACCAGCTCTGAGTTAGCAGCTTAACCTGTTATTCACCTTCCTAAACATACCTATTTTTTTCAAGAAACACTGAAAATTACAAGCTTCCTCATTCACCGTAAATAAACTGGTGATGGAAGTCCTTAAGTGGCAGTACAAAGAGTTATAAATTGTTTTTTTTCTCACCTTTTCACAATGCCAGAAGGAATATAGCCCCATTAGACTCCTGAGGGTCACTTTTAGTGTCTGAAGGCAGTGCTTACACAGACTTTACAACGTGTATCATTATAGCCTGCCATATAAGGAAGCAGCAAGGATGAGAAAGGGAAAGAAAGAGGAGGTCACCGAGGCTGTCAGTTTTAGAGGGGAGGCAGCCGACGATCAGCGTTAAATTATCACCACTTAGCTGCATCTTCCTTCCTATTATAACACCTGTTTGTGCAATCAGCTGTTTGAACATGCAGCTCGTCGTCATACAGAGTCCTAATACCTTCTCATTGTTTCCTGTCAGCTCACTTCTGCTTTAAAGTTGTCTTCTTGTAGAGAAATTGTAACCTCACCAAAGGAAATCACACATATCACTCCTAACCAAACGTATTTATCTTCAATCAGTGATAGACAGATATCTTGACCAAGACAAAATGGTGATAAACCACCAGCACGACAGTGATTTGTCATTTAGAAGTGATTCGTCTGGTGCTGTCCCATCTCCTGGCTGAGTAAGACGTCACATGTCAGCGGTGATTGACAGTTCCCAGTTCTGTCAGTTAGCTGCGGGGGAGCTGCAGGGAAAGATAAGGACATCTATCTGTGTAGTCCCTAATGGCAGGCTGGGGTCACATGAAGGTCCCCTCTAACCATGATGATATCTGCATCTAGGCCTGGTTTGACTCCTGCTTTAACACCTGTCCTCAGCTGACCTTTCAACTCTACCTGACACCCAATACTATCTTGATCCAATCACCACACTCAGTTATGATATAAAAACCCAGCTAAAGTAATCCCTTTGAATGAATGAATAACATTTTAGGAAAAAAATCCAACTATAGTATTATTGTCTCAGGCAGCCACGAAGAGCTTTGAACCAGCTGTGTTCACAGAAAACATGGATGTTCATTTAGGTAACTAACCCTTAAAAAATCTGAAATTCTTCCTTTTAACCCAACAGTTATGCAAGACAAAGACATGATTGTTCACCAGACTACACATTACCATAAGTGTGTTAGCAGATTTAAGTGCCCTTTACTTTTATCTCCTCAAATCTCCTTATTTGGGTTTATACAAAGCAATTGGAGAATCAGGCATTGCAGGGGGTAGTGGGACGGGTGGTGGGTGGTGGCTGTATTGAGGTGGTGGTGGTGGATTGGGAGGCACTTAACCTTAAACTGCCTCCTATTTAAATCCCCCAACATATGTAGTCTGGACCTCAGCTCTGCGTCAGAGTTTGAGTGTGTATTATTAGCTCAGCATTAGCATGTTGACTGTCACAGTAAATAGGTTTGGGTGCCCTGGTGTGCCTGGGTTGTGCACTTATATTCTATTCATATCCACATGGAGCCACGTGAGGTCAAACGACTTTACCAAAGTATTAGAAGATCCATGGGTTTAGAAGAAAACAGCGCACTTAAACAGAAAGAGATTTTTTTAATTACAGTTTAGGTTTCACTGTGCATCTGTCACTACAATATCAGGCAAAGCCTCTCGGCTGAGCTAATGCTGGTAGTGTGTACATCTGTGGACGTTTGTTGGCAGGTTTGTTTCTTAATAGGAAACTACTCTGAAGTCAATTAGTGGACATTATGAGCACTTTGTTCATAATAATACTTGTTCTGTGATCACTGTGATCCGGCCTCATCCCCAATCACGATTTTCCCCACAGAATTAGACGAAATCACATGATTAGTTGTGCATTTCATTACAGGCTGTCACTTCAGCTTGAAGCTAAAGACCCGACTCACCCATTATACTGCTCTCGAATAGATATACTGAGAGCTGGAGGGCTGCTCCAACCACATGTGTCGTCATGCTAAGCTCACAAAGGAGAGCAGAACAGGGACATCACCTATGATCACCTGCACAAGCCAGCAAAATCATTGAGAGGCACAGAATGTCATACTATTCCTAGCCAAGCTAGTAGGAGGCAAATAGGAGAACACAAGGACTAACTGTTTGGCCATGACTGAGGTTTCTAATTAAAACACTCACTTATTGCACTTCTGAATAATGCCATCTGTATGATCCCTCTAGAACAGCCACCCCAAGCTTGGCCATGTGGAGTATATATTTTGTTTTGTAGCAAAATAATTTGAAGAAAACATGATTCTCATATTGATGCAGTGAAAAACCACTCAACCACACAACCACTCAGAATCCATAAATGACCTTGTCTGTGGAGGAAGAGGAGGAAAAATTCAAATAGCAACGGGAAATGACAGAGTGGAACAACAGGACATTTAAAGGAGAAATGAGACAGGAAAAAGTCAGGGGTTTCAAAGGGCACAAGGAAAAGGCTTGCTTATTATCCCAGTCATTGAGCGGAATAATAGGACAACAAAAAGCCTGAGTGTGCCCAAACCTACCACCCTGCCTGCCTGCCAGTCGAGCCTGATGTGGTTAAAAAGAGTTTGGCTAATCGACGAAACGCTCGTCGTCCCCACCCCAGTGACCCAGAACAGCCATCTTGCTCTCCCTGTGAGACCCCTACAGAGCAAACACTGCAGGGACATTAAACACTCTTACACATTTTTAACCATTAACCTAAATGGCAAGGACTGTTCTTTTCTCCTTCCATAAGGTTTGAGCCATTGAATAAACTCAAATGATAATCCATCAATTTATTTCTACTTAGGTTGGTGAATAATGGAGCAATATCTGTCCTAAAGGGAGCATCGGGGAGTTGAGAGAAGTTCTTGAAAAATTGACATCATTTGTTCGGGTGGATTTTTTTTTTTTTTTTAACGGCAGGAAAAAAAAATCCTTCAGCTCTTTCTGCACCCTGGTGTCTGTTATTTTCCTCTAGCCCCATTTCACCCTCCCATAAACACTCGCACATGGCCATGTGGCACTAATACGGGCAGTATGCCAGACCCATTGTTAGTGTAAATACTCATGGGCTAGTGTTTCCCCAGAGGAATATCATTTGAACTTGTGGCTATATCTTAACCACCTGTAACATGTGAACTAAGTTTGATCCCTCAAACATTTCCTGTCCCAGAAGAGAGCATAAGCCTCTGTGGTGAAAGGAGGGTAAAATCCCTGTGTGTGGATTTCCTTTAATTACAATAACATTTGCAGTTAATTATGTACAAAGTAGTTTAACAGCACAGGTTGCCTGACCTTCCATGTGATACATTATTTAAGGTCAAGCAACAATGCAGTGCCATTTGTGTCATAATAATAAATAAATCCAGGAACACTGCTTCTCTCCTGTTTATTCACAGATTTTTATGTATTTTTTTATTTTGTTTAGTAGCAAAATTTTAGTTTGTTTATAAAACAAATACCATCTTTAAAGTATCTTAAGTGATGCTGACTTAAAAGGTCAATCAGGCAGCTAAGAAAACAATGGGCCACTGTGTCAGATGCTCCTCTCGTTCCAAAGGAAGATGAAGCAGGTTAGCATGCTGGCTTCCTTTGTGTGTGCATGCGTGAGAGAGAGAAAGAGAGACAGCGTGTGTGCGGATAAGTTTGTGATAGCGAGGTGATTGTTAATTTACATCCATTCATTGCCATCCCCTGGTTTTAATTCTGCGTTACAGCATTAAAAGTGCTGCTGCCAGAGGCCCCATTACTCTGCTACAGGGGGATGTTGGAATGAAACTGTGTTATTATATAAATACCATTGCACTTTTGACTCCAGGAAGCTACTTCCTGAGGTGTAACCCTTAGTCATTCAGGGACCTGATTTACAGTAACTGGCCAGGGGTGGACGTGCTTCTCTAACACTTTATTTCACCCGTCTGCGCTCCTTCCCTCCTCTCTCTCTCGCTCTCTCCTTCTCTTTCCCACCCTTCACAGACACCCAGGTTTCTCATCTAATTTTAGGACTGGAAATCTCACTCTTTGACATGTCCTGGGGTTGATTTTCACCTCGACCACCGGCACAGCTGTCCATCCATGTGACGTCCAGAGGCGAGATGTTCTGCTTTATTAAAAAGTGTGAATATATATATAAAAAAATCTAGAGCGGGAAAGTGAGTGAGACACGCATACACACACAAAAAAAGAAGGTACAATGGCAGAGACTGTTAACATACATCTGTCCAATTTGTGCATGCAGAGATGCAGCCTCACACTAGCTAGGGCCGAGGTGTGTTTGTTTGAATTATAACTGGCCGGCATGCGAGTTCTGTAGCGTACAAATCCGTAGAAGAAAGGGTGCTGTTGCGGATCCATTCATCTGACAAACTTCTCAGGCAATTTGAGGTAAAAGACAATAACAATTTACATGACAGAGAAAGAGAGAAGGGGGGTGGGGGTGGGGGGGATAGAAAAAAAAAAAGACACAAACTCCCCGCCAATCAAACTTGCTTTTGTGTACACCACAGCAGATAAAAAAGAACCTGACTTTGGAATCAAAAGATTAAAACAAAAGCTCCCTTGTCGAGTGTCTGTAATAGCACCGACTCCCTGGCTACTGATTATATAGAAAACAACTGCAATTACATTTCTGGGCTCACAAGAGAGAGAGAGAGAGAGGCGAAGAGGCAAAACCAGGCCCAGGAGAGATGATTAATATTCTTACTTTTATTCAGACTCAGCCAATGTACTGACAGCCACACCGTCTCACCCGTTCTCTCATCAGCCAAGGCATGGCCACCAGGAACAAAAAAAAAAAAAGCTGTGTTTTTCTGGCAAGAATCTCCGACAAGGCATCCTTCCCTTACAGTCTCACATTTGATGAGAGAGCAACAGTAGTGTTTTAATTTAAACGTGAAAATCCCAGTTCTCTGAAGGAGAATGATGCTATTTCCCCCCTAGTGAGTCTTTGGAGAAATCCTCAGCTCCCCTGCGCCTCTGTAACTCCTAATTTATTTCAAGAGTGTGTGTGATTAGAAAAACCCCCCTAAATTACTGTATCGCATAAAACGGTATAATTAAATTAATATTGGATGTAATAATTACTTTGTGGATTCTCATTTTTCATACACACAGCTGCTTTGTTGCCTGAACCATTAGCATTTGTCTGCTACAATTAACAAAGGCTCTAATGAGATTTTGGTGTATGCCTCTGTGTGTGTGTGTACGTGAGCGTGACTTTATGGGGCCTTGTATGAGTGTGTGTACGTGTCAGAGTGCTTATGCATGCAGATTCGTCTGCACAAGTGTGTGTTAGCAGACACGCATCCCGCACGTACAAATATATAACAGCTCCGCGTTCCATGACACGTTAAAAGGGTTTTGTCATCGCAGGTTTTTTACGAGCATCTTAGGACGGAGTAATTTAGCTTCAATGAGAACATGAACTTTAAGGAAAAGGTGGAAAAGTTCCCACTTTTTAATGACTTAAGGTTGAAGAATCTCTGTGGTGCCAAGAAAGGTACATTACTCTCAATCTCAACTGTAATGTATTCCACTACTTGTGAAAAATAGCTACATTTGTCTAATGCATGTCATGGAACTGACTTAATTCTGAATGATGACCCAGTCCACCGATTTCATTCACATTCTCACCCTTACCAAGGGCATGAGTCATGTTCTTTCAGATTTTATATTCATAGTTACTTTTACAAAGAGTCTGGTGTTTAGTGCTCGGTTAGTAAAATCCAATTCGGACACTTGCAAAGTTTTGTGTCTGCAACACATAAATTCCATTACATTAATAACGCTGCTAAATATGTCAGTTAGTCAATAACTGTCACATGCTGTTGGCAGGTTCGGGACCTGCTCAACCTCCTCCAGTGGTCCTTGAGATAGCGCTGTCCATTTGTAATGACTACAGTGCATGTCACAGTTTGTTCCTGTGTATTCTGACTGGCAGGTGAACTTCTCTTTTCTTCAAACGTCTCCCTCTCTCTCTCCCTTTCTCTCTCTCTCTCTCTTCTTGTGTCTACAACAGATACACACTCCTGTGCCAGCACTGTCACCACGGATGAAAATGTCCCCTAGTTATCTGCCTGTGTAATTGCTGTCTTGTTTGGTTAGGAGATTAGAGGGCTGAAACTCTTTGTGTGGTCTTGCAGATTGAACAAACAGGCACCAGTAGGGAACCCCTGTCCAAAAACCACAAGACAGACTCTTGTCTGTGTGACGATAGCGAGCCAGATGGACTGGCGCAGGTGATAATTGTGGTGGTTGGTGTGTTGATGGGCCACGTTAGGATTTGACGACATAGCCTCATTTGAAAGCCATCCTGCTCTGTGCTATAATGTTTCCAGATGAGAGCTGAAGTTTTCCCGCAGAGCGAGGAGGAGTATTTTGGACATGAATACATACATCTTCTTAGCAACCCAGAAGAGACTGTGGTATGGTTAAATTAGTCAGACTTCTTTTGAGTTCTCACAGGACAGAGACAGTCACTGTTAACTGGCCTGCACTCTTTAGTGTACTGTATACAACCGGTGCACCTCTCCAAGTGCTGAAGTCTGGTTTGGTCTTTTGTGTGCTGTTGCTAGTCAGAAGTGACAGCCTATATTTCAGCAGTCTGCACTTTTTCTCCCCGTCTCTGAGGGTGGTATCCCATCACCAGCACAGCCTTAGCCTCAGCTCCGTACAATACTACACTCAGGTCTTCACTATTAAGGCAAATTTCCATCCCAAGCCCTCCAATCTTCTTTGGCCCGCATGCTTTTATTTCCCCCTTTTTTCTGCTTTTTCTTTCTGCTGTCCTCCCTCCCTTCAAAAGCGAAGGAAATGTCAGGCTCCTCTTGTCACGGTGGTTCCAATCAGTGGGGCAAAGCTCAGGGATCATGTTTGATACTGTCAGATGGCCTGGAAAATTAAAAACCCAATTAAAGTGGCAGTCCAGAGGTCAGCTCTTCTGCATATCAAAAGCTCTCCTCTGGCTATTCTGCACAAATTATATCCGTTAACAGCTCACTTTGCTTAGGCTGCAACAGCACAGCACTTAGGGAGTAATAAGTGCTTTCCCGTCTCTCCGTTCCATTTCAAATGTAAACCTATGTGCCCGCTCAGCCAGAGGAAATAAGAGATGAACAAATCATTACCAAATCATTTTTCGTTGCTTCTTTCTTTGAGCAAGACGCAAAGGTCTGTCATGGGTGTATTATTAATGTAGTAAGAAAAAGAGAACTACAACCAGGAGTTTATTTTTAGATATGTTACCACCTTACTTCTTTTTCTCTTCTTTCTCCTTTGTCCACACATGACATGCTACATTTCTGCTCGTATTTATCTTTTGCCTTTGAGAAATAGCCACCAACTCGGCTTCCCATTTCTCTTTCTCTTCCTCTATCTCTCTTGTTCTTTTGTGTACCCTGTTTTACCCACGATTCATTAATTCCTGTACAGTGGTAGGGAACGGACAGAGAGAAATGGCCAACCAAGCTTAATGGCATGCGTCTCGGTCCAGGCCATTAATATTCAGCTTAATGTTTCTGATAACAGGGCTGGGGGCCATGAGGAGCTGCTGGCCCAGACAGCCTTATTAAGCAGCTGGAGTGGAATGATGCTCACTCACGTCGGGGATCAAATGCAAGAGTAAACACATATGCACGCACACACTCGTACACACACATACACACACCCACTCACAGCCAAGACAGTTGTCTTTGGGACTTCAGACAGCATCAGGATCTTCCCACTAAATCGCTCCCACCATCCGCCCTCTCTTTATCTGCGTGTCAGCAGCAGCCTCAGAGGTTTGGTAAGTAGCAGTGGCTGTTGGGTAAATGTATCACAGCATCATGCGACAATGTTCTTGATCATTGTCATAGGTTGGCCAGCTTATTAAATGTTTATGCTCTCACAAATGAACATAGCCTTGACATTTTTTTTCCCAGTCTTTTTTCCTTTCCCCTTTTCTCTTTGTACAGCAAGCCACAAGTATTTTGCACTGGGTCTTTTAGCTCCATCTCATTTACATTTAATGACATGATAATACACATTAGCAGACTATTTCAAATAATTACAGCCTTTCAATCGCTTTTTACCCTCACCTCTCTCCCCCAAATGTTCTTCTAGATCTTACATGCTCTGTTCTTTTTTTTTCCCCCACTAAACTTTCATATTTCTAACGGATATAATAGAAAATGCTTTTTTCTCTGAAACAATGTCTAATAATATGTCACAGGGACAGGGAAAAAAGGGAAAAAAGACTGGGCAATTTTCAAAACGGTGCAGGGTGGGAGGGTTGAATAGGACATTAAGTTCTTTTCCATGTTAGTAATAGTTTTTTTTCACAGGGTGGTCTTACATTGAAGCTAACAGCAGCCAGGATGACAGGACATTGACAGCTCTCTCTGCCAACCACTAAAAGTCATTCATAGAAAAACAGGCTGAAGACGCATTGTGTTCTCTTATATGTTCCCGTTTTTTATATTTTTCCTTATTTGTATCCATGAATATGAGTATAGTTAGATTGATAGGTAGCAAACGTTGCATTTGGAGACAAATGTTTTTGGACAAAAACACTTGAATGACATGGATTTGATCTAGTTTTTGATGTGTTTGTCATTGCACAAATGTGTACTTGTTCATGAAAACATAATGAGAGAATAGCCTTGGCACCCACTCTTCCCTCAAGACCTGTAAAATGGCGTCTAAGTGCTTTGCAGTTACGGCACCCTGCAGAGTGATCACTGGACCTAATGACTCTGAAATGTTGGCTGACCATACTGTGCCGGTCCTTCACATTGTTTAACAGGTGACAGCAGATGCCTGCATAGCATTTGTAGACGCACAGCTGGTTTCAGGTTTGACATTTGTTTGTGATTGTGGTCGGACTCTTTGAGGTTGGGTTTTGTCACTTGAACACTTTCTAGTCTTTGATGACAGATCTTTCTAAACGTGCATGAAGCATGTCATCAGCTGATTGTATTTTCAAGTAGATCATCCATTGGATGATCATATTTTTATTGTGTCACTGTGTGCTTGGGCACTGATAAAGGACTTTTCTATAGTGTCTCCACTTTTAGCCATGAGGAAGAGTATCAAAGATGAAGCAGAACTCCCTTGTGTTGCCTGTATGAATCTATTGCAGTTGCACTGTACTGGTCAAACAAATGAAATAACTACACAAGTATGTGAGTAATTTTATGTAAATGATGGTGTTAATGTTCTGTGTCGTGGTGTTGATGATGGGCTGTTGTGTTTTTTGTCTGCTGGGTCTTTTCTACAGGCGCAAATATTTGCCAAGAACAGTTACCAGTCTGCCCTAATTTTTCTGATCTATTTATAATTTTACATCTAAGTTGACTCAAGCCTAGTACAGTATTGTATTGTTACCATCACAACGTCAGCATCCATACAGTAAATACTGCATGTAATGCACTATAATATATAAAGCAGTATATCCTAATGTTTCCAAGACGTGTTCAGAACATCTTTCAAGACAGAAAAATATACAACAGACATTTTTGCAAACAAGCACCATCTCTTTTCTCCCTGCTGCCATCCTCCCTTCCTCACATTACATCCTCTGGCTGCCACAATTTATATAGCCACAGAGGAGTGCAGGATTTACACTGGATTTTTGTTTCAGCCATCTATGGAATTAAGAAGTGTATCCTTGCATTTCATTAAATCCAGCCTAATGAGATGACTGTCTCTCCCCAAAGAGCGGATGATAAAGTACCCTATGCCATGGTGCATAAATTAGTATGGTGAGGTTAAATGCTGGAACTGACTCATGTTTCACAAGAGGACCCTATCCAGCAGTTAAATCAACTCGCATAAATACTGCCAAATGCAGGCGGAATTCACCTGCCTACTTACAGAAGAGCATTCATGCAAACTAATGGACGTTTGCTGGATCATAATGAAATCAAAATATCCCGGAATGAAGTTAACTAGAGATTAGCAGCTTTCCCTCTGTGCACTGCCTTCCAAAGCTGCACAGTATTTTATGTGACATGCATATCAGTAACCTCATTGCCTCTGACGTTGACTCTTTTTGGTATTCTCCTGGCTCTCAGGTCAACATGTCCTCATACATAAAGGACAGAGCAATTTTAGTTTAGTTTAGTTAGCAAATTTAGTTTAGTTTTTTTTTTTTTTTTTTAATCAAAAACTTTTTTGTTAGGTTTTGGAAAAGATCCTGATTTGGATGGTAAAACAGACCATTTTATGTGAAAGACAAACTTCTTCACCATTTTCTGGGCTACCATGGTAACGAGATGTTCCCCTAAGTGAGAGAATATACACGCTCTTACCCATTCAATCACATACCCACATAAACACTCCATTAAAAAAAATCAGTCACTAGTTCAATTTTGCTGGTGATGAGCATCTTAGGTGTGCAGAATTTCAAGTCACATGTTTTTATATATTTACTAGTGATGAACGCATTCACACACACATTCACACACAGGTTAAGAGGCCACCAGAGATGGGAAAGATAGAGAGGAATGGAGAAACTCAAGAGTGGAGCTTGCGCCTGATTTGATCATCACCTCTAATTGCAAGATAATTTTCATAAAGCCCCTCTAACAGCTGACAGCTTCTGCCCTCCACTCCTGTCTATCTCTACAACTCATTCAGTGTATTTTTCTGTGCTTTAAAAGATGCCCTCGGCAGAGGGAGAGTGATTGGGGGGGATGCTGGGAGTTTGCTGATATTCCAGGTATTTTAAGCTTTTGGGTCCGCATGGATGTAATGGACTTATTCTCAAGCAGTTCTTGTCTCTCTAATTAGTGGTCCCCCCTCGAGCCGTAACAAGGGCACTGACGAGAGAGGCTTTTTCCCAATGATAATGTGAATAGATACCTGCAGGGGGAGATTTCTGCACTGTTCCTCATCCTGTCAGCCACTCTGGGTAACACTGGGGCTTAATGAACCTGAAAACAAGACACTGTGTGTGGTGAGAGGAGGCTATGTGTGTATAAGTGTGTGTGAGTGTGCATAAATCCAGATGAGTATACCTTAAAGCCGGCTCTGAAACGGTATTGAAAATTGTTATTGTTGAAAACTAGTTCCTCTTTGTTGTGGTGTTGATTTAGTCAATCATTTTTCTGAGTATGAAATGTAAATTGGCATCTTGCCACTTTCTCCGAGACATAGTTTACCTTGTGTGTGAAGGAATCCCAGTCTAACCGCACGGAGCTTCCCTGCTGGAACACGAGAGCTGCTAAACATGTATTGTGATATGTATGTCCTGCCTGTGAGATGGTTTGACTGATAAGTTGACACCACTGAGATGCATATCTAGGATGCATGCAGTGACACAAATGTCACGTGTGATCGATCGACCGCCGTGTTGTCTGAGTGAGAGGTCATTGCTCTCCATATACAGCCAGGGGGAGGAAGAGGACAGAATGCCTGGTCAGCACATGGTCACATTTTGGATGCACCATTTTCCATCCGTGCCCTCCTGGGTGTGTAATGAGCTGAGTTGTCGTTGGTGGGGCACACGTCACTCCATTTGACATTAGACTCTGCCAGAGCAGACCCCATGCTTTATCTTGGACACTACAGGCTGCAACTACCTTCTCAAGCTTGCTGACATTGAATGATGTGTTTGTTTATTATGGTGGATAGGTGTCATGTTAAACATGCATTAAGGCCTTGCAAAGTGAGCCTTGCAATTTTGTTTCTCCAGTAATGGTGCTGTTGACCAAAGTGAGAATGAAGTGATTGGGAAATTCTATGACTGACTTACAGACAATGAAAACAAAAAAACTGGATGGAATAAAGTATGAGGTGGAGAACTGTGGACAGGTTGTATGTGAGGGAGGTAGAAAGACAAAGAGAGGAAAACAGAGACAGAAAGAGGGAAAGACTGAGAGATGGAGGAAGGGAGCCACAGATGTGGCGGGGCCTCGGGCAATACAAGTCATTATGGTGTAAACTGCTCCAGTGGTGATGTTGTGGGGAGTGCACAGAGGTCACCATCTCCGGGTGTGTCAAGCAATACATGCACGCATACACATAAGTAGACACACACACATACGCAGAGGAAATTGAGAGAACATCTGGATATGTGCCACCTGCCTAGAGGAAGTCATCTAGTTTACACGCAGTACAGGAGGGGGGTTTGTCCCTTCCTGGATGTGCAACCTTCATGCTAGCCTGCACCACTGGGAGAGGATGGAGGACAAAGTGGAGAGTGAAAACCGTGCAAACCAAGTGACACACTTTACAGGGATTAAGTGTTAAAGTAAACACGGATATCGTGAGTTAGGGCAGGAAATGGGGAGAAATACACACCGCAGTCTCCTCTTCAGACCCCTATCATGTCATTGTAGTTGCTTGTGTTACCCAGCTGCAAGTCCCTGGCCAGAGGTGCCGGATGGATGCCTACTGATGAGGGCTATATCCACTGCAAAAATAA
The DNA here is from genome assembly GCF_900634625.1 of Parambassis ranga. NCBI lineage: Eukaryota > Metazoa > Chordata > Actinopteri > Ambassidae > Parambassis > Parambassis ranga. The sequence continues at coordinate 11,434,219 of NC_041042.1, forward strand.
TTCAGAGGAATTAAATTATGAAACTGAAGAAATCAAAATATTGTTAGATTTTTTTTTTTACTTCACTCAGCGTAAGCATTAGAACGCAAAGGGAAGTGAGACAAGAGCCACGAAACTCAGCGCTAAGTATTGACCATCTGGCTCCAGCCCAAGCTAGCATGCCACAAAACAATTGCATTCATTAGCTTAATTTATCATGGTGGTAAGCTCAATTTACTTTTGCTTGTGCGAGTGTGGCTCATTAAGATTCAGTCTGCCGTTTCCTCAGGCCGTCTTTTGATCATTCACACAAGGTTCACGCATTTTGGACCAGATAGGAAGCACTCCGGGGTTATCTGCCAGACCTAAACTGTTTAAATAAAGGCAGCAAAAGAAGAGGTGGAGAGAGGGATTATGGTGGCAAATGAGAGAATGAGAATGGGATGGGGAGGGGGGAGTGTCAGCGGAGGAGTGATCTGAAGAAGAATACCGTTGAAGAGAAGTGGGGAGAAAGAAAGGCTCAGCTCTCAGTTGACAGAATGGATGTTGCAGGGCCGTGGTGGAAGAGGAATGGAGAAAGAGCGAGGGAAGGGAGGCACGTGACTAAATGTATTCTGATAACTGAACAGCAGATGTCTCGCATGGAGCTCCTTTGTTGCCTGAACAGCAGGACCCTGCACTTCAGTGGGCTCACTTCACACCGCATTCATTTGCCTGCCAGCTGCCAATTTAGGGTAGAGAGAGTGAAAAAGAAGGAGAAAGAGTGGGAGAGAGAGAGAAGGGAGGGTGGCTCACACCAGTCCGTTCCTCCCCTCCCTCGGCATGTCTTGCAGAGAGGCTGCCATTCCGTTCTCTCTTTCCCCCGGTGGCCTGTACAATTAGTGATCTGCATAACCACCCACACCTCCACGCACTGCTCTCACAGAGCAGAGGGGGAGCTGCTTTTGTCTTTTGGCTGCTGTACAATGAGTCGCTTTGGACTTGGCTGGAAGCCAGAAACTGTGGCACAAAACTGCATGTTCTTGATGGATGACGAATACTCCCGGAGTCTTGTTTCCTTGTGGCAGGTCAGAGATGAACTGCTGCAGCGGCCATCAACAGCCCTTTTGTTAAAACACCTTCTAAGCTGTGGCAAGGGAGAAGTTTGTGAATTGTGAGCTCTTATTATCCTCCCAGGTACCTTCACTCAATAGAAGCTCACTCTCATTAAGCCCACAAAGCCCACAGTTCATTAACGCCTGGGTGAAAACAAATTCACACCCCTCTGCTAAGTGATGCGGGCTGAGGCGTGATGGCATTGAGGCTTTGGTGAGTGTGTGAGGTAAGACTCAGGTGACTACAGCCACAACTTTACAGCTCAACTGATGCTTATGATCTCACTGTGAACCAAATCACATCTCACTTTGTGCCACACATTTCCACCTTATGAATAAGAGGGAAGAAGAGGGAGAGGCTGTGATTTACTCTATATAAATGACTCTTCTTACCTACATTGCTTCTTTTTCTATAAACTTCTTTGGAGTTGTTCATTACAGCAACACTGTAAACTTCTGTTTTCCCAGACATTCACCATGTTAATTTTACAGACCATACAGCAGCTTTGTAGGGACTGTTAGCCCCTTTTATTAAGGCTTGCGTGGTGCATCGTATGAGAGCTAATACATCTGAATTGTTATCTAAATTGTACTCAGTTGTTAGAGTACAAAAGACAGCAAGAGCAGATCCCTCTCATCACCCACCTCCATGTCAATTCACAGGACGAGCAAGGGAACAAGCATTATCCCACTTCCTGAGTTGGAGGGGGGCAGATGATAAAAACTTTTTGATTAAGGGAAAGGAATTTTCTATTTCATTCTGATTCGGGAAGCAGGAAAAAGAGTGGAGGATTAATCTTAAGGCCGCCGTTTTACTGCCTATCCCCACTCCTGTCTCAGAGCTGAAGAAGCGCGAGTGAATAATGGGGTGTCCATCAGCCGTGGGCTCAAGCCCAGATTGGGATTTTCTCTGGGGATAATACAAAGCAGGGCGACAATTGATGATTCATAATATACAGTTTTAGCCCGGCGATAGCTTCAGCTATTGTGGTGGAGCCTGGCATTAGTATTACAGTATCTCCCAGTGAGGTGACAGCAATCTTTGGTAGTGTTCTTCTGCTGAGGATGGGAGAATCATGAGTTTATAAATATGGATACAGAGAGTCATATATTCTGTAATTCGGATGACAAATTGCGTTTTAAATCGTCTGACGAAACATCCTCATTCAGTCATACATGCACAGTGTAATATTTAAGAATCTGTTGAAAGAAAGGGAGGATCCAGCTAAGGCAGGAAGGAACTAGTGACAAATAATGGCACCTTGTTCTCTTACATTACTCCCTCATTTTGTACACAGCAGCCTTACACTGAACCAAGAATAATCCTGCTAACAAAGTTGTCTGGCTCTCCAGTCATGTGAGCAGCACCTGTCGTGTCAGGGAGTGGAGGCTGAGGCGGCGCTGGGGATCCATGGAAGGGACGCTATCCATCAGTGGTTCCATTTGATATTTAATTTAGACTTTTATGAGCCTTAGAGGATGGGCCATGTCATTTTTCTCTCCCGGGCTTTCTCTATAGGGATGGAGGATAAATTCCTTCCATCCGTGCAGCAGCCTAACCAAGGCTCCCTCAGATTTATAACAGCATGTAATGCTGGTGTTTCTGGTGGGGGGGCAATGAGTGGCCTATATACGGCACATGGGTCTCTGACCGGGTCATATAGACTTGGAAAGAACTTGCTCCAACTTGGTAAGAAGCCTGCAAAATCATCACTAATTCATATCAGGCTGTAATATTCGCCATTAAAGTTGACCATGTGCATTATTACTTTGGCATTATATTAAGAAGGAAATGTTATGATGATGTCACATCCAGCATCTTGAGAAGAACGGTGTTCTCATATAAAAGCTACTGGAAAAAATCATTTAATTTACCATTAATCAAGTGAGTTAGTGATATTATACATACATGTTTTTATCTGTGAGTTATAGATAGAGTAAAATAGGCGCTATTCTGAGAGGGAGCATCGATGAGTTTTATAAACTAATTCTCTCCTAATGGTCTGTTTTAAACGTAATTTATGGCTTCATTCATTACCCCTTTTGTATTAGTAATTATTTCTAAAATACCAAAGAGCCATCTTTTCTTTCCTGCTTCTTCTCAGGCACTGATTTATCACCACAGCTCTGGCCTGATGCTGTCTTCCCAAGGTGTGACATTTCAAAATATTTATAGCCTTGGCACATTAAAGGCCTTCCTTTGAAGGTGACCGACCACTCTTCCACACCAGTGTAATTAATAGAATCTCAGCTTGTTCTCTTTGTGTTATTTATCCACTGCATTCGGTAGAAACACTATGAAAAACAGTCAGATGTTGGCTCAGCTACTTCAGCTCATAAACAGACGTTTTATACCCAAGATGCATTGCAACAAGGGTGACGGGAAGACCATTCCACATTGAAGTCCCCCAAAATGTAATATTTTATTGATTAGATCTAAACCTTCTGTCCAAAGTGGCAATTAAAATTCAATTAAACTGACTTGAAAGCATCATATTAAATTTCATCTCTTTATGAGCTCCAAGATAATGCTGGAGGACAAGACTTGACTATAATCACACCCTTTTTAGATTATATTATCCTGTTCATTCACTATAAAAGTGACACTTTTAGGTATACTTTCAATATTTCTTAACTATAACATTCTAATGAACACATTTTATAGCCATTAAATCAGCTATTATTGGGCATTACAGTAAAGAGAGATCGCTGCTTTTTGTTCTGCTCTCTACTTTTGAACAGAATGAATTGAATGATGTTTTACACTAATAAATAAAATGTCAACCAACATGTCAAATACAAACAAATTGATTTACCTTTTTTATTAAAACTTAAGTGATATTTACAGAAATATTTCTATTTCAGTTGCAAATAGCAACAGTTGGTAAAAATGTGTGAAAATGTGTTTCATTATAATTACATCCTATATACAACCCTTAAATAAGAAAGAAGGTAACAGTCAGGCTAGAAGCATTGTAAGGCCACACTTGGAGCTAAATGCTAACAGAAAAATCAAAGTTGTTTCCATTGTGTTTGCCATGTTACTTCATCAGGTCAGGATAGGAACCTTCGCAATTTTGCATAAAACACAATGTCGGTACGGATATGAAAATTATTAAATTTGCATGTGCCAAAGGGATAGAAATCAATGTGTCAATGATCAGCATATAGTGGCCTGTGTATTTTCCTGCATCACAGAGCAAACCTTTCTTTGGATGCAGATTGACTTGACGGTTTTATTGAGTCAACTAGCGTCACACATATTTTATATATTTATGACAAGATATCAATGTATTTTGCCAAAGCCATGACTGCACTAAAGAGTCACGATGACCAGATTCTCAATGACATCTCTGCGTGTAGCAGTTGTCATCTGAACCCATGACAACTGCTAAACTCTACCATCGCACACAATATATGTATGTATATTAAACTAAAAACAAAAATGGCTACATCATCATGGTGCTAAAGAAGAATCAGTATACCACTTGCGTCATTTGAATTCATCCTCGTGGGAGCAGAGTTTGTGCAAAATATCACAGCAATCCCACCAGTAGCTGTTTATTTCTGCTTAGGGACCGAAGCAGTGTTCCCTTGAGCCTTGCCACTAAAAATGTAACAAAAAAAACATTTGCACTTATCGTTTGTTTGTTGATCAGGAATGATGTCAAGGTTCTGACTTTGGTATATTTTCCTCCTCCTCTGCACTAATCAAAGGTCTCAGGTCAGCAGTAAGCCACAGCATTGCCATTGATCCCACAGCATGCACCACGGTACTCAGGCTATTTAGATGTACACAGAGAGCAGTGTGTGAGAATGAGAGGGGTTGTTATTACTGAGTGCCTCTCTGTTTCCCCCTAGACTGTTTGTTCTGTGTGATTATTCTCTTCAGCTCCCCGAGCATCCCGGCTCTTGCCTCTGTGATAAAGATATTCATTTTTCTGATATGAAAATCTTGTTCATGCCTATCCCAAATGCCTCTAGAAAGAAGAGGGGAAGAAGTGAGGAAGTGAGAGACAAGGCTGAGGTGGATAGAGGAGGTGATGGGGATGGAGAGGAAGAGCGGCTGGAAAGAATGGCATGAAATATTAATACAGTGTGAGCCTGTGACACCTAGGGTTTGCATGAAAAACAAAATGAGGCTTTGTATCATATGTGGGTCTTGAATTTGGATAGATTTGTGGAGAAACCATCTCCAAGTCATACAAGTTAGTTATGGAAATGTCTGGGAAATGAATGAATGAACGGAGGCTGTGTGTGTGTGTGTGCACAAGCATGCATTATTGGTGTGTATGTACTCTTGTGCCAAGGAGTGTTTCACAGTACATATCCTCCCTTTGTGCTAATGATGAGATTCATATCACTTTGACTGCTTTGGAATGAGGAGGCTTTGCATGCATACTCTTCCACATGGATGGAGTGGAGAGTGATGCATAACATGGAGGAAGTAAACTAAATGTATACTCATAGTTAAAAGAGTAAAATAAGATGCAGGGTTATGATAGTCACTTCCCCTCAGCCCATCTACTCTTCCCTTTATTTTGTTTGAGTATATGGCTCGCTCATCTCGGGTTTTATTGTCTCTGTCTCGGGAGTGCTGCTTTTCCCTATAACGCGGCCACCATGCGCAGCACATCAGGCAAGTTCTTGATTCTGTACTCAGTAATTTAAAGCCTTTATGGAATTGCAATTTCAGGGCTCAGTGCTTGTTTTTCTAAAATGTACTCAAGGAATTAGCTACTCCAGCCACAAATCAGTTGAATTTATGCCCAGTTGTAATACACTTTATGGGCTCATGGTACATTGCTTCAAAAACAGCAGATGTGAAATTATGATAAATATAATGAGAGTTTTTTTGTCCCTCACCCTCCTTCTTTTTGCTCTCTCTCTCTCTCTCTCTTTTTCTGCTGTGAGAGAGAAGGATGTGAAGCGTGTTTACTTACCCCATACAATACATTTAATGTCTTAGTAAGGGCCGCCAACAAAACCTGATTAATGTCCTCATCTCTTTTATTAAAGATAAGAGTGGCACTGCAGTCAGGAGATAGAGAGAGTGCCATAAATCTCAGGCAAAATGAGCAGTCAAATAATCACTCATCAGAAATGAAATCTACATACATTAACACTCGCAGACATTCTGCTGTGAATATAAACACAGGGCTACAGGCAATGAAGCCGCCTTCATTTATCCACATATTCGCAGTTAGGGGGAGGTAAAGGTGTCTCAGAAGGGTAAGCTCTCAGTTGGTGATTTTTAAAGGGGGTCCTGTCCCGCTAAGCTACAGTCCACCAGGCCTAACCATGTGTGTGTCCGCAGACGCACAGTCATTAGGGCAATGGATGAGTCGGATGGTGGAGGCAATTAAGCATCTCCCTGAATAGGACATAATGTTGATCCATCCCTGCGATTAATCAAGGCATGCATTAGACAGTGATGGGCGACCCTGCGCCTTTGTGACAAAATGATTCTTCATCCTGTGTTTGGGGATTGGGATCCTGAGGTCCCTAATGCGCCTTAGAGGTGCCCCAGTGAAATCCTGTCATCTATTTTGCTTCTGTCCCTGACAGCTATCAACCTGTCTTCTGCCAGCCAAGGAACATTATCTGAACTCCCAAGGCGGTTAGCGACAGGGACTAAGCTCATGAGTGCTGGTAGAAGACAGGCAGATATGTAAAGCAATGATAATGTGCCTTGCTTTTGTATCTGCTTCAAGGTACATGTCCTATACATGCTACATGCAAACACATATTTACACATTTAGCACACATGCATGTAAACATATCCAGTAACACTGTTATCCATCCACCACAAATAGAGCCTCTTTCCCTTCTCACTCACATCACAGAGGCCTCTGTGTGACAGATGTCACATGTTGTGATTAAAAACTTGCAGAAAATTAAAAAAACAAATGCACAATGCACTATGACTGCTCTTTGTTTTGGTGTCAATCATATCTTAATAATCAAAATGAGTTTTTTTTTCTTTCTTTCACTTGTTTGCCAGTAGTGTGGCATATGGCAGGGACAGGCTGACAAGGTGTCTTCACAGTAGAAATGGCTTGATAAAAGTTACAGACAATTAGTGGGAGTGTCAAATCACTTCATATAGAATTGTGCAAGGCACCGAAGCTCCACTCAAAATATTGACAGGGATGTGTAACAACGTCAGTGGTCTCGCTGTGATAATGACTCGCTTGCAAGCTGATACTGTACACATGCCTCATAGACACAATGCTAAGACATATTTATGATTGTTAATTAATTATGATCCAAATGGGTTATTCGTTGTGACCTTTCAGGAGTATTTAACAGCATAAAAAAAGGATTGTATCACTGTCATGTTTTTAAGCAAATGCACTTTTACACAATTTGAAAACCAATCCAGCTTTTCATGCTGTGCAGTTTTTTTTGCCCTCTCTTTTCCCCTCTGCCCATTCAGCTTCCTATTCAGCTGTATTGCTGGTTCATGAGATCATTACCTCCGTCATTGAGCCCAGGCATCTGAGAGCCAGCTAACCTGGAACGGGCCTGGCTGTGCTGATGGTACAATATGCTCCTTGTTATTCTAGGATCATTGGCGCTAAATCCCTGGCAATCAACTCAGTTTTGTAGAAGCTCATTGGCTCAGTGGGGTCTCATCTCCTCTGCAAGCTCAGAATTGAAAGAAAGAAGCGTTGAGTCGTTAGGTAGAGATTCGCTGATAATGGCGCATGTTACATTAGACCCTTAACCAAGGATAAGTGTTTCAGAGTGTGTAATGTAATTTACTGAAGGGTTATGGTAGATAAGAAATACTTTTGAAGTGTAAAGTATGGAGATGAACGGTTTCTTATTAATCTAAACTCGTCACACACTATACAGCTAACACACGCTAGCTACAATATGACTAGATTCATACCAATCACAGGCACTTTTATTGCCCGTGATACATTGCTTAAAGCATCTTTTTAAACTGCAGATCTGACACAGTTAGTAGAAGGGTGTGCTTGTTAAGGCTATCATCTTACTTGTTTTACACTACTGTCCAAATAAATGGCTAATTTCATGTAGCATTAATAAGACATTCATAACCATTCATTAGTTGTGAGCAATCTCTCAGCATTAGCAGGAGGCTGATGAAAAGTGCACGCATGATGGAATGGAAACAGCTGAGCAGCTGAAGAGAGAGATTCCCCATCATATGAAAAAGTGGTTGCATAACTGTTAGTTATGTTAGTATCATATTGATGGCAAACTATAATTTGCCATTACAAGATATGGAAAGTTAACACTTTGTGATAGCAACAAGGCAAATGTATTTTTCATCTGATTGTATTGCATTGCCCGTTTATATTTCTATACACCAAAAATGATCATTTGTGAGTGACTGTATGTTGCGAGCCTTTTTTGGTTTGTTGAAATTGAACTTTTGCAGAAATGGAAAAGAATCACAGAAATTACTATAGCAGAAGTTTGTTTGGGGGGAAGGAGCAAACATTGTGATGTATATGGCATATCATATTTCTAACACAGCTGGATCCTGTGACCACTGCAGTCAGTTAACTTGGGATTGGATTCTGATTTATTTCCCTTAGTTGAATTGAATTTGAATTTGAATTGAATGTTTGTGTCCCTTTAAAGCCAGTAATAATATGTCACATCACTTCCAGTGCTATAATCTATATAAATATTTTTAATGTATGGTTAAAAATAACTTAACTACTGCTTGCATTTCAATATCAACTGCATCAGCTATGCACCATGCCGCTAACCAACCCCCATCAGGTTGTATTAAGTGTTACCTCCTAACTACAGCTTATGAACATGCTCGTGCCATATCGCTAAGACTGTAATTACAAGCAGCTGAGTTCAGAAAAAAAAAACATTCACAGCAGCCCCTGATAGGAGAGAAGAACTACAGAAACACATCTGTAGTATAAATAACTACAAAGATGCCATCCAGTATAATCCAGCATCTCCACTAACATACAGCAAAAGTTTCTAATTTAGGTCATTGAAATGAGCAGCTATTTGGGATTGTGCACTACACGCTTATTAGGTGGAGCAATAGCCCGTTTTGCTGATTCTGTGTAAATGCAGCATGTCGCCTTTTACGTGGGCCACACTGCCTTATCATGACTTTGGGAGAAGTAATGTAAGGTCAGGCCTTTACTATTATTATCAGTATTCTGTGGCGCCCTGAACCCTTGAACTTGCATGATTTCCACAGAAGCATCTCCTGCTTATCCCTCTCCCTTTGGGATGTCAGCCTTCCAGAGGAAGAAGAGCGGGGGCCATCTTTGAGGAGGTGGCGTCACACATCTGCCATAGCCCAGCAAAGCTCCTCGAGGAAAGACATGTTGTCACTGCGCATTAATCATCGGCCCCACCATCGGAAACAGATTCCCCTCATAAGCAATTTCACTCATTAGAGTTACGGTGCTGATTTGCTGATTGGAGTTATGCTGGGGCTACTATGCTGTGAGGGAAGGAGAGGGGGAGCAGGAGTGAAATGAGGGAAGGAGGAGGGGGAGGGAGGGAGGGAGGGAGAGAGAGAGAGAGAGTCTGACACATTTACAGTGATGTGAAAGCTGAGATGTTGATTAATGTGCATTGTTCCTGTCACATAAACTGAATAAATAAATATCAAACAAAAGCGGAGGGAGAGACTCATTTACAAACCAGGAAATGAAAGTTCCATTTAGTTAGGGAGTAAGACAGACTGGGATGACAGTCTGTAGACATGACTGTAAACAAGAAATCAGTGCAGTGGAAGTCAAGGCTGTGTGTGCCCACATGCTCAAAGCACCTGGCGTGGCTGTTCCGAGCATTTCTTGAACCAGTGCCGTTCACTTCTGGTGTCATAGACAAAACATTAAGAGGAGAGTCCCACAGCCCAGCCAGCTCCTCTGAAGTCCACCACTCTGATAAGTGGCCTTCCTGCTAAGCATGACACACTGCAATCAGCTCTTAAAAGCCCTCAGGCTGTGACGGAGCTCAAAACAATCCAAATACTTTTCACAGAATTTAAAACCCATCCAAGTGATGCATGATGATAACAGAATGTTCCATAACTGTGTTTATATTGATCTTCATATCCCATCCACAAATACCCTTGTTTACATAAATAGCCAATCTTATGTATGCTGCCATGGAAACAGAGTTTACACAGGCTGCAATCACCATTTAATGGAGTAAGATGTTTACATGCCTGAGAATGCTGGCTAATAATGGCATATCTCTGCTGTCATATTCTCATAACTGGGATATGTGTTTAGCAGGCTGTCGGGGAGTAGAAGGTACCATTTACAAGCCGCAACTCTTAAAATGAATGCTGCTCTATGCCAAGTATTTTCAGAATATTAATGTGAAGGTTGCTCCTCACATAATATTCTGGCAGGAAATGGAGTTAGATTTTAAAATACAAATTATATCTCCATTTATTTTAACACATGAAAACTATGCAGGTTTTTCTTCGCTGTAAACTAAATCCATTCTTTAACCGTGCCAACATCCATTACATGCTCTCAATCAGGTCTCTACATGACCAGTCATTAGATCATTACTCTGTTTTTTAGGGAGCAGCAAAACATCCGTGGCCGTCTGGACTGTTAGTGTGGAGTGGAGCCAGCAGCCACACGGCTTAATAAATGGTGACAAACATAAGCCAGCACTCACTTCACAGACTAAGCAAGTTGAGCCAAGGAAATAGTCACTACAGGTTTTGGGTTTAAGTCACCATCATATATGTATTTACTTTGATAATTTTTCATTTCTTTGACATGTGGTTCTTGCTAATTAGTCATTATTTTGTCTGGTCAACGATGGCCACAGCTCACTTTCTTCCTCAGGAGAAAGTGCACTTGTGCAGGAATTCCCCTGCTTGCTTCCCTCAGCTTCTTTTTCTTTTCTTTTTTTTTTCTTTCCCTGGTTTTTTGCAGATTCCTCCCTTTGCCCTGTGCAGGCATCTTGGGAGAAGTGGTTTTACAGTTCAATCAGGAATTCTAATAAACTGACCTGTGCTTTAATGACTAATTCATTGTCTCCTTTACTACCTTCTTGGGTATAAAGCAGATTAATGACTTGAACAAGGTTAAAAACAGTACCACTGTGCTTTTCCTTCATCTGTTATCAATCATACTTTAGATTCTTAAGAGAGCGACGGAAATTGAAGGAAAATTAGTAATCCTTTTGATGGATGATAGCATAGGTAGGAGTGTACATGTAAGATATAGGTGTAGCATTAAATGGAAAGATAAGTAGCATCACATGGGGAGCTTGAATTTCAGGATGAATACACAGAAGAAACTTTAACGCTGTCAGAATTATCATGAAAAGATACTACGGTTTTAGGTTCTTATGTGAGAAAAATAGTCATATTTCTGATTATCCTCTCAACCTGTTATCAAAACAGTCCAGATACTTAATCTCATATATTACACTGCACAGTGTTTACAACAAAGAAGGGTTTATAAGGAGGAAAACTCCACAGCCATTTGAAGAGTGGTGGTTGCGAATTTCACGTGAGTTGCTAAACTTCTTTGACAGTTTCTTTACTTTTCTTCATACTGTACTTCTTCTTTCAGGTTCAGAAATCCCATGGAAGAGGGAAAAAGTGAAGGAAGCAAAACAAAGAGGAGGCAAAGGGGAACAGCGAGGAGGAGAAGGGAAAAGACCGGGTGTGAGCCTGTATCTTTGTTTACCATTCTATATTCCCATCACACGTACGTACACACGCCTGTGCTGCATCTCTGGGCTCTTCCCACTCTTGGCCCAGTCATTTCTGACAATGTTAATGATTTAGTGGAGAGCCCTCCACAACGGATGATTTGTGACATGTAGGAAGGCTGGAAACGGGGGAGGACTAGGCAGGTTTCTGTGGGGAGTGTTTGGGATCCAGGGATGCCTTGAAGATAGTGATTCATTATATTTAAGACAAGTGTGACATCCTACTTCAAGGAAGCAGCACACGTATGTATGGGGGGGGGGGGGGGGGGGGGGGATTTTTCGGGTGGCCAAAGTGGGGAGGGGGTAGGTAAGTACAAAGGAATGCCTCAGTGTTTTTTGGAGATGACATAGGAATAGGAGGCAGGCATATGGAGACGGCAGACTGGAAAATAATGGTTAATGGAGGAATTTAGCCTCAGGCTATATGCCTGCTTTGCCTACTTCTGTATAACTAGTATATTTATAATTCAAATACATACCTTTAATAATTAACTACCAGTGAATATTAAAGGAGAACGCAGGATATCTTTTCTACAGATGGAGTCAGGTGAAAACAGTATTAAATTTCAAATTTGACAACAGTACAGAACAAAGGGAGTGGAGAGAGAAAAACAAAAAGTTGACAGCCATTTTTTGCCATTTTTCTTTGAGTTTTTCACACTTGTAATTTATCTTTTTTATACATGGTAGTGTGTTTCTGCTTCTGTAAAATGAAAATGTTACTGGGTTACAATTACACTTTAGTTCACCATACTTAGGGTTCAGTCACCGTCTCCGCATACAGTAGGCTTATTGTTTCATACTGTGTAAGCTAGCCGAGGGCAACTCCCTTGGAAACGCGAGTGTACAGTTACACAAGCAAACATCTCCCTGATTTTCCTGGAGAGTCTCCTTCAGTGTTTGATTGTTGTCTGTAGTCACTGTGAACTTTTGCTCTGCTTTAATCATCAGCCTAAGAGCACCAGCAGTGTTGACACTCTTTTGTCTGGGCAAAAAAATATATGTATATATAAAAACCGCAGTGTGACAAATACACATCACATATGACATCCATGCGACTGTGAGCGATAATGATCGTCTCACACTGAGCGCTGCTTTACACACAATTACATAATTTCAAACCCATTTTAAGCGGCTGCAATTTGGAAATAACACCGGGCGTTATCAAACGCATTGAAATTCAGTGTATTTATGCGGAGTGCGCCTTTTTAAAATAAAATATCCCAAAGGACAGTGTGTTTTGTAGTCTGTACACAAGTGGCACAGAAAAGCTCTCATAGACTGTGTCAACCGATGTTATGCAAACACATGAGTTCAACAAGAACCAATGTATTTGCATATTCTGGATCTTAAATGTGTTCCGCTTTTTTTTTGCAGGCCCCATTTCTATCTCCACTCTTTGATGTAGCTCATACATATTGACGAACCCGCTGAAGGAAACGACCACGTTAACTAAAGCATGAGCTCAATTTGTGCATCCCCTTTAAAAGAATGGTGCATTACTTTGTCCCATTTATATTTTCCAGGGCTAATTAGCAAGTGAGAGATTGGACAATTAGTTCATCTATGCTAATTGATTATAATATTACAACTTGGTGATGATAGGATGAACGCAGGGTCTCTGTTATATATTCCTCCAAGGGATTTGATAATATATACAATGCTTTTGTGTAATGAGGGTTTTAAATGACCATATCAGCTAGGGAAATTGTTAATTCAATTCTACTCATGATACTGAGTTTTTCAGGGCATGAATGAATTGAACTGCAGATATCTTGCAGAACTGATTTAAATTTGAGTCACAGTAAATAATTTTGATCACTAGATCATCTCAACAGGATGTGCCACCATTGCCTGATCTACTGAGGTCATTATTCTATTAAAAAAATGCATCCACAGTGAGAGTGTGCCTCCAAATACATGTTTTTTTTTTTCCTTTAGAGAGGTAGATGTGTATAGGATTATTACTGTTCGTCATATCCTGTCACATAGGACCCATTTTCTCCTTAGTTGTCATATGTCTGCGGTGTGAAACTCAGGTATGGACCTCTAACAACCTCTCGTTGGTGGCCCCACTCGAGCTCCATCACAGTGTGACAGTCTGTCATGAGCCACAGGCCCGTACAAAGTTGTGCAGATGGGAGGGGGGGGGGGGGGGGGGGGGGTAGGGAGCTGCAGGAATGTTCACCTGGAAAGTTTAAACAGGAAGCACTTAAACTAAAACTACATTTTAGAGTGGTCACACCACTACTTTTGATATAAGAGAGACATTCCTGTGCTCATCAACCTTCTTTGCCTTTTAGCACGCGTTAATTATGAATAGTCATACATATTCCTCGTGCACACCCTTTTTTTTTGGCCCTAACATAAGAACTGTTTTTGTGAAATATGACTCAATCCACTTCAGAAATGTTCATCCTCAGGTGAAAAAAGAAAAACAAGATTCATGTGTTAATGCTGTATATTACCAGTAAGTATTACAGTTCTTTACTGCGCTTAATAATTAATATCCCATCCCATCACACTATGAATATTTACATGCAAAGTGTCCCTGGGAGCCATCCATATGCTAGAGGGAAGGAAGTCTGTGTGTTTATAGCATTAAACACTCAAATATCTTCACCAACCCCATTTTGCCTCCAACCATGAAAAACACTCACTAAAGCATTGCAAGCATTTTATTTGTTGTTGCACAATGTAACCCATTCAACTTCCATTTAGACATGGCAAGTCAAATTACAGGTGCTCTTTCTGTGCAGAGCTGAAATCCCAGGACGACGCTTGTCTAGTTGGAACGTGTAGGGATCAGAAATGAGGTGTTTTTTTTTTTTCCAGAGGAATGACATTGTTCATTGCGATCACCCTCCCTTTACATGCTGTGTCAAAGTGTCAAAGGTCTTGTTGTCTGTGCCACCAGAAGAAATGCCACCATCTATTAAATTAGGCTGTAACAGCAGTAGAAGGATGTGTACTTATTTAAAAAGTTTATTTGAGACTGCACAACTTTCAGCAATAGGAAAAACAAACAGTGCACATTGTGAATGATTATGCGGTTGTGCAGCTAATTTGGCTCAGGAGGTTGCGTTGCCAAACATTAGTGCGCTATTCACTTCTAATCCTGGTGACTATAGCTTCTCTTTATTCCTCTGCTTTGTGCCTGATCCAGAAGTACAGATGACTGGAAGCATGACCACGCTGTCTGCCTGTGACTGCTTCAGAGTTACAGTCACATTTGTGAGTTTCCAACCCCTGACCTTTTGAGAGAGACTCAGCAGGACGCACATCAGGAGCAAAAAAGAGTCCCTCTGGTTATAGCTGCACTGTGGCCACTTTAAAGGAAGCTAATAATGGCTAATATGTAATACAAATAAATATGCTGTTTAGTAGTGAACCTGGGCATGTTTGGCTCTGTTTGCTCCCATTGGTGATATTTATCTAGGAAGGGAAGGCTGGATGTTGTTGCTGCCTCCCTGCAGGTCCCCGAGCTCTCAGATCTCCTCTCTGTCTCCTGTGTGGATAAGTAGTGGCTGCAAAGGCAACGCCGGTCTTTGATATTTCACTCCTCATTTGAATCAGTGGTCGCTTTATTTGACAATGCCAGGTAATTACCTGGGTACCTTGCTTGATCATGTGAACTCCTGCAGAACCAGAAGGGAGAGAGGGAGAGAGGGAGGGAGGGAGTGAAGTGGTGGGAGGGAGAGCTGGGCTGTGGGTATCGGAGAGAAGATGGAAATGGGAACACATAAACAGGAAAGAAAAAAAAACACAAGGGGGACAAAAACAAAACACACAAACACAAACAAACCATCTGCATTTGTTTACCTGCATTGTTTGCTGCAAGTATTTCAAACAAATGGAGTCATGAGTTAGAGTTGCTTTTTTTTAATGTTCTGCAGTGGCTTTTCTGGTGGGACTGTCCCATGCTGTGAGGAGAGTTAGCACGAGGTCAGACGAGTGAAGGTTAATACACAAATGCACAAGAGAGAAAGGGGATACACTGAAAGTGCATGTTTATGATCCAAATGAATAGCGTTTGTCTCTTGGGTTGAGTCACTTTGAAAGAGTGTGTGTGTGTGTGTTGCACTGAAAATAAATAAAAGGGGAGACTCCAAAAGACAGTTTTTAAAAATGTTTTAATGCATTAAAGAGTCAATGAAAAAATGTACAGTAGCCAAATATTTTTATTTGATACAATACCAAGCAGTATGAATGGTAAACAAGGTGCATGGAATATTCTTTATTTTCCTAAATGCTGACGCACAGGGAGCTTTATCAATGATGTTTATTGAACAGGAGAGCAGTGTTTACTCTGTTGTGTGACTTGAATATCAAAACCCGTCTCTCCACGTGAATGCAGCTGCGTTCAGCCTGACTAACTGAGCTCTCCTTGGAGGAAAGCAGCAGCAGACAAACTGAGGCATGGACCTGAAGTTTAACCGAAAGACTGCCAACATTTCTAACTTCTCTTCCTCCTGCACCCAAATATAAAGATGAGTTTTTGTGTCGTAAAAAAACGAGAATTATATATAAAAAAAGCATTTTTAACCACAAAAACAACTTGAGTGAACAAGAGAGCAGCCTATGTAATGGTCTGTCTATCTGATTTATTAATACTTGCTCTAAATAAAGAAGAATCGCGGAAGTCACGTGGGACTGGCTAAATATATCTTATCTTTTTTTCTCTTTTTCTCACCTTGAATTATTGATTCAATCCTCTATTGTTTCTTTTTGTTGTCGTGAAATCTTTACAGACTGTCTCTGACACTGGAGTTTAACGCTGCATGCGTTATTTCGGACAAATTTGCAATTTTATACACTTATAATCATATTGGGAGCATGAAGAACTCCGCATTTCTCACATCCCCCCCTCACTTCCTCAGTGGACAAACAACAGAAGAGCGGGATTTCATATTTCAAAGTGGAGAGAGGGAATTAAGACAGTTTAATAAAGGCTTAAACCGCTGGGCTTGTCTCTGCTGCGCCTAAAGACATATTTCCACTGATCAGCGGAGGAGGGCGACTTTATTGGACATGTTTCTATTTCCAAATCCGCATAACAGGCAACGATGCATGTATTCCCCATAATGTAGATAAGGGAGAGAGGGTTTGATATGTAATAAAAGGTGGGTCTGTGCTGCCTGTTTAAGCCCCTTAAGCCTGATAAATGATGAGCGACAGAGGCACAGCAAGAGGGTCACCGCTATTAACTCCTCGGTTTCCCGGCCTCCACTTAAACTTCTCTCAATTACATCTGGTAATGTGGCTGGATACGGGCCTTAAAGGCGTCGACCCGTTCAATCTAACTGAAATAATAAAAAAAGAAAATCATACTAAAACCTGCACGGTGCTTTTGGGTTGTCCCCTTAAGCCACGTGTTTAAGGGGAAACACACAGGGATTATAGTCTGTGGCGTTACTAACGCATGCACACCAGGTATTCTGGGACACAAACACCCAATGCAAGCTCATTAAATCAGCATTTGGTGTATCCGAGCAGGCGTTAACGACGGGCTCTAATCTCGGCGGTGACCTTCTCAATCTGTGTCACAGCCGGGCAGAGCTGAGGCTGTGCAGAGGCTGCGCGCACTCACTGTGGCCGATTTTAGGAGTTTGGCAGGAGAATATTTATTTTTACGTGTTAGAAAAATACATACAGTGGTGAATTTGTTGGGTGGGGGTACAGAATCCTAGATTATACGCGTGAAATAATTTATCGAGAATAATTAATTTATAAGCATTAATATCCCATTAT
Source organism: Parambassis ranga (assembly GCF_900634625.1). Taxonomy (NCBI): domain Eukaryota; kingdom Metazoa; phylum Chordata; class Actinopteri; family Ambassidae; genus Parambassis; species Parambassis ranga. Next base: position 11,451,750 of record NC_041042.1, read on the forward strand.
AATACCAATAAATAGGTTGACGCGTTTATGTTTTTTTTCTTTTTAATTGAGGCTTCGCTTGAGTGAATGGTTTAAATTGATTTTTTTTCTTCAGCATGCAGCATTGATGTTAAAATAATTATACAAGCATACGCATCTTTTTAGAATGTTTTAATCTGTTTCAGACTTATAGTCTATAGACTCCATCTTAGATATTAAAAATCAGTATAAATTCACGCAATTCAGGATGAGTCATTTTGAAAAACAGCCTAAAAGTATGGAGGCCACGTTTTTCTAGTTTGTGTGACACAGTCATTGTCTTGTTACAGCGTCAACTGTGAAGTGATTTATGACACGAGCCTTATCGTCGTAAAAATAGAAATTATACAAACAAATGTCCACATTAGAGAACGTTCTAAAACTGCATTTGCATTTTTTAAATATTTACTTTTTAGCTTTTTATTGCTTGCTTGTTAAAACTAAACTATTTATTTACATTCGCTTTAATTTTAATTTAAAACGCATTTTTCTGGTTGTCATTTGTGCATGTATTTTGTGCAAATTTAATTATTCCTCTTTGGTTTCTTTTTTTGTAGGCCTTCTCTCATTTACAGCTAAGCTTTCCACAGCTCTGAATCCGCTGCGGCCGCCAGGTGTCGCTAGATGGCCACATATTTCCCATGTGAAGACTATGAAGGGAAAAGCCACTGTTACATTTTGTGTTGGCCTCCTCTCTCTCTCTCTCTCTCTCTCTCTCTCTCGCGATCTCTCTCTGTTCTCCCTCCTCCCTGTACTAACCCTCTGACACCAGACTCTGAGAATCGGTGGAGGGGAAAATGAGGCTTTGGAGCTGAAGAATTTACAGTTAGTCGCGAAACTTTTACAAGTATTTGAGTTGCTCACTCCACTTTTCTGAAACCCTATAGTCACATTTCACTCTGGGGTCAAGAAGAGTTCAGATGCAGAGGACTGAGATAATGCTTTCTGCAAAAAAAGAGCCTAATTAACAGAAACAAATCATAAATAACATAATTAAAAATATGTCAAATAGTAAGAAAAAATATTTCTAGGCCGATAAATGAAATAAATTTGTTGTCTTCTTATGGGTATTGCATATTTCCTTTAATTTTATTGTGCGCAAAATAAAGTTCATTTCGCATTCCCACTGTTTTTAAAATTTTGCGCATAAAAGAAATAAACAGGCTGCACTGGTTTTTACTTTCCGGACCTCTCCTGCTGCAGTCAGTCTATGATCCAGTCTTATCTCACCCTCACTATACATTAGCTTTGTTAATTTACATAATCTCAAATACTGAAGAGGGCCAAAGAAGAACAAAGTTACAAACAAGATTAGGCCGATTTTATTTGTTCCTGTGGTTGAGCGCCAATTGTTTCTCCAGGAGTGTTTAAGGTCACTAAGAGGATTTGAAGCTCGTTTCATATCAGTGATCTTTTTGAGGGAATTAAATCAACAATGCATTTCTCTCCATATTTAGCAACAGGCTTGTGTGTGTGTGTGTGAACAACCGAGCCCTGCAGGGCAGGAGAGGGGGAGAGGGGATTGTAAGTCCTGCAAAGAGTAAACAGAGGAGTGGAAGTTCAGTGCTGGAGCTCGGTGGCATGCAGGCGGTCCTGGTGCACCTTTAGGATGTGACATGCGGTGGATCTTTAGCCTGGTGACTGTCCCAGTAGTGTTTTCCTTGAAATGGATCCTCTCCCCCCCCACCTAATGAATCCAAACGCAGCTGGCCATGTCCCACACGGACACCGAGAGCTTTAACCCTAAACTGACCTCAATTTGACACCACCAGATGAAATTTTACCGCCTGTTAATGCCATCTACTGATTTTTTTTAATACGTTTAAGTTTTGTATGTGCACCTGAAAAGACGCACTACTTGAAGAAATATAAAATATTTAAATCGTCTATGATAGGTGTCCTCCTGGAATGATCTGCCTTGTAAACGCGCTCAGGTTATAAGCGGGGGAGTTTAGGTTGGCACATGTCTTGTTTATGAGGAAAATTAATTTTAATCGACTATTGAGTGAATGATGATTAAAATGAAATTAGAAAATTAAACACCGACTTGTGTAATGTCACATGAAACTGCTGTTATTAAGCGGATTTTAACCTGTTTCACAAGCAAAACGTTGTCTCGAGTTTATAGCCTCCATTAATTACTCAAATAAATAGTTGACAAAGGAAAGAGGTTAAAATTTCACGTCGTTAGGAGTCGTTGTTGGAAGTTTTATAGGGAAGGATGTGTTTCTGTGGAGCCGTGCATTGGACACGCATAATTAGCCTCTCCTATTTTCACACGCTCTTCGGGTGTTTACATCACTCTCCTCCGGGGCAAATCACATATTTCTGCAGTAAATGTGAAAAAAATCCGGTATAATCGCAAGATCTGCTAGATTTAAAAAAACTCACTCAGGCATTTGGATATTTAGGACACTAGACCTTAACGGAAGCTTATCAGTTCATTTTCATTTGTTTGCATTTATTTTACAGTCCAGCTTCAAAACTTCCCCGTGGAAGACGCGCGTCACAACAAAGCGGTAGATACAGTATAAGCTTTATGCTACTTACCATAGTTGTCCAAAGGAAGAGGATGAAAAAAGTGAAGCGTTAAGTGCACAAATCAATGCGAACGACAGTATTTAGCCTATGAAAATATCAGTCTTCAAATGCTGAGTCTGCCGGGCTGGATGTGTTTACAGAGTGTAAGAGAGACTTGGAGACGGTGAATGCCTTGGCTCTCTGCGCACCGCTCTGCAGCTCCTTCCCGGGGTATTGCACGTTGAAATGTCCACACAGCCGTTTGTCAAACCCTGAAGTCCTACACATCCCACCCCCCTTTATGCCAACAAACATAACTGTTGTCACGGTTTCATTTATTAAATCGTTTTCCACTTTTTCCTTTTAAAAAAGACCCTACTATTACTGTAAGCGACCCCGAGGAACTCTGCTTAGTATTTTGTTTGTTGAGAGAGTTTATTGACCCTCCAACAGTAGCCACAGCCCATCTCCCTGTGCGTGTGTCTATCTTAATCCTAACCTGTGAATAATTAATTTCAACCATCAAAAATGTCACGAAGCAATAAATGGAGCCTTTATGTGAGAACCTATCAATACAGCCATGATGCCATATTAGCACTGATGGAGCTAAATATTAAAAGGGATAGATGGCCTGCTTCTGTTTTGTGCGTAAAAGTGCTCAAGCTCCAAAAGGGGCTTCGCTGGAATCGATGGCCGGAGCGTTGCTCCTCCTCTAAACTTCAATCTCCTCACATGATTGATGATCTTGGGGAGCTTTGATAATTGACTACTCTGAGGTAAGGCACGGGTTTCTATCAAGAGATGGGATTGGATGAAAGAAACGTACAAAATTACTTTCTCCACAAAAGCTTTTTTTCCTCTTGGAAAAGTTCATTCTGGGCTTAGAGGGGTGCAGCGTGCCGTTTAATTTGCTAAAAAGACCAGAGCAATAATTAGCAGTGAGATTAGGAGGTATTACTGAGATATCAAGTATGCACACCGGCTTATAACCACAAAACAGATAACAAGTAAGCGTCATGTTCATATATTACAGTCGGCATGCTGAAGATGACTGTTTTTATCACTGATTGTAAGGGCGGATAAAATATTTATAAGTGTTCATCTTCTGTGAACGTTACGTTTTATCGTGCGTAAAAGTTTGGAATCGTAATGCGTAATTCTGGTTAGAACGTAACTTTTTACTCTAAATCATAATTCATGCCGTCTACTTCAGTCAGTGTTGTGTTTAATTCGACTCGGAGCAGTTGCAGTTGAAGTGTCCGCTCTGTTAAACCTCCCTCATTCAACCCTTTCTGCTTTTTCTTTAGGACTCCTTTCGGCGAAAAGGAATTGGGTGGGAGTTGGAGCTGTGTTGCTTTGCCTTTTACCCCCAGTGTGGAGTTGAAGCCGTCCCTGTGCCTCGCATATACTCTGCATATCACAAGATTTGGTCTCTCCTCTCTCTTTTCTGGAGCTGCTGTAGGACTGGCTATGGCCACCACTACTTCCGGGATCCGTCATTTCATTCGCCCACCGCTCAGCGCTGCGAACTGACTCTGTTTCTATAAGCAAGCTAGCAGCCAACCTGCCAACACTCGCTGACACTCACTCATCTCAGTCTCGCCAGATAGACGAAATACCTACGGGGGAAAGAGAGGATAGATCTGAATCGCAATCTCTTAATTTCTACTGCCTTTTTCTTTTTTTTACAGTGATAATAAAACAAGATAGCGATCTGGAGGCATTAAAGGAGACGCGGACTTGCGGGATGAAAACGGACTAAAAAGATTCGTCCTTCTCTTGAACATCATCACCAACCGTCATTCATTCATTACCTTGACAACCTCTGGCTTTGATTGACAGCTGGAGTGGCAAAAAGCCATGAGACACGACAATTTAGTTACATGCAGGTTGTTGATGGGCCGATTGTAACCTTCACTTTGGCGCATTTTTTTTCTTTTTTTCGAGGAAAGAAGGAAAACAAGAAAAATTGCAAAACTCCCTGATGCTACGATTTCAACTGAACCACACTGGCGAATAGGAGAATTCGCAAAGTTGGTTGAAAAAGGAATCTTGCCACTAAATCACTTTCTAAACGGGACTGGGATATTAAATATACGACAGAATCAGGAGTTTATTGGAGCGCAGCCTGATGGCGCAAAGGGTAGGTTTTAAATCTCCTACACTTACCTGTTTCAAATCCACTGTAGGGAGGCCCTCGTATCGCTAACCTCTTGTCGGGTGGTGGCAAATTTACAAAGTATTCATATCAAAGCTGCTGTATTTGACATTTTTGCAGCGCTCTCACTCTTCCAGCAGAGTGACAGCCTCTGCCTTCACCGACAAGCCTCCACGACAGTCGGAGCAGTTTCACAGGAGACTCCAAACTAATTCGCTCTTTTCGCCCACCAAACTCCGTGTCGAGGAGCACCTAAGTTAGAATGTTTTTGGTAATGACAAACCGTGTAACAATAAATATATTTGGCACTTTTTTCTCTCCTGGCTGCTGCGTCTTCTCGCAGCAACAGCTTATTAGTTTCTCCTTTGCGTGTGTTCAGAATGAGACGGCATGCTTTTTGTACTTTTCTTCACATTTGTTTGAAAAGTAACCGAGAAGTCCGCTGACTTTTACTCTAATTTTATTCCTAGTACGATGAGCTGGCCCATTACGGTGGGATGGACGGAGTCCCGACGTCGATGTACGGGGACCCGCATGCTCCCCGGCCGCTTCCCCAGGTCCACCACCTGAACCACGGACCGCCGCTGCACGCCAGCCAGCACTACGGAGCCCATGCTCCTCATCCAAACGTAATGCCCACCTCCATGGGCTCTGCTGTCAACGACGTTTTAAAGAGGGATAAAGATCAAATTTATGGGTAAGGTTTGCATGAACTCAATACGCATTTAAATACTTTTTATTTTTCAAACTTTTCCAGCGTTTCTAGAAGTTCGCTTCATTGGAGCTTCTCTCCCACCACTTTATTTAAATACTGTTTTGTGCAGGTTTGACCGCAATTTGGAGCTCTATTGTTGGCCAGGGGAGTTTTGTTGATGTGTAATTTTACACTCATTGTACATGGTACCGTCAAGCCTGCAGTAAGTAAGAGTATAAGCCCTGAGCTAGATATACAAGCTATAAAAATAATATGGACGCTCACTGCTCGCAGCCCAATCTCGAAAGTCACACACACTGCAGAGGATTGTAATAAAAAGTATTTTAAACGTCGTAACAATACTTCCGTGTTGTTAAGTGTACTTTAATAATACTGCACACTATTATTTGACTATCGTAAAAAATAGTCCTGACCCCTTTAAACGCTCTTGTTGACTGCAAAAAACTTCTGAAATGTTTTTAAAAAAACACGCGGAGCGCGTAACATCGCACCGTGGGTCTTTATAATGACACTTTTGCCACACAATGAAAGTGGACGTATGTCCGTACTGAACTAAAATATGATTACAGATGTGCTGCTCACTAATACGCACACAGAAAGTGCTATAATCCGTAGATATAATCCGGGATATGTTTCTGAGTAAATCGCCCTTATCTCTTTTTACTTACCTTCTCATACACATTAAATACAGACACACATCAATATGATAAAAAATATAGTGCCAGTTTTATGAAGTCATGGCCTCTTTGATAAACGCTTTTTTAAAAAAGTTATAATCCAATTTTTAAAATTATGACAGATTATCTCATAGTGTCTAATGACTGGAAGAGATATTTTACCAATTTTATTCACCTCTCCAGCACTATTAAAATTGATAGGCCTATTATAGAATTAATATTTAAATCATCGGTGCCTCTTGTGCAACCCTGTAAAGTAAATGATTGTTTTTCACTTTTTGTAAACTTCTTTATACTTTTGTAAAATTTCTAGAATTTCAGTGATACCTGTCGACTTTGTCAGTGTGGATTTTTGTGTTTGATTTTTGTTCACATCTCAGTCGTTTTTAATCTTTACACTGCAAGAAATGTCAGTCTCAGAAAGTCTGTTAATATCATAATTTAGCCTAAAAAGCTACTTTCTACTACTTTCTTTCTAAAAACATGACGTAAAATATTAAAGATGCGTATGTTGCCTCTCAAAACAGCTTCTAAAAGATTTATTTTGAAACCATATTTTGTTGTTTTAGTTGTGGGATTTTAATGTGCTGCTGTCTGACAAGTGTTTAAAACAGAGAGCGTGGGGGTGAAAAAAGGAAAATTGTCTTTGTCAAATGTATTTTGTATTTGCATAAGAAGAAGTATGAAATGTAGGAGCAGGGAGCCGACAGACTTGCAGGTTGATTGGACATTTTTTGCAGTGGGCATTGTGGAGCCGGTGTGCTGCTTGTACTCAGGCTGTCTTTCCCCTCTTGCAGTCACCCTTTATTCCCACTGCTCGCACTGGTTTTTGAGAAGTGCGAGTTGGCGACGTGTACTCCGAGGGAGCCCGGCGTAGCAGGCGGCGATGTCTGCTCTTCAGACTCCTTCAATGAGGACATTGCAGTCTTTGCCAAACAGGTTAATTTTGCAATACATATATATATATATATATATATATTTATAACAAAAATATTTGGGATGTTGTGGCTGCGTCATGGCGCATAGTTTTCTGCTTGCTTCATATTTTTTTTGCAATAAAAACTTACTCTTGATATGATTAAGGATATTAGTGTGTTTATACTCTGTAGAATTTCCATTGGCACACAAGTTGTTTCATTTTTTTAATTTGTGTTATCAGGTTAGAAACCAGGACAAATACAGACACACATTCCGCACATTTCATGCCAAACTAACTTTGACATTTGGTGTATTATTTTTAGGTCCGAGCAGAAAAACCTTTATTTTCATCAAATCCAGAGTTGGACAATTTGGTAAGCGCACCTCTTTGTCTCTCAGTAATTCTTCCTCTTTATGGTGCGGTTACTGTGCGCCGAAGTGTCCACAGAGCATCACGCAGTAAATATGTGAACGTATGATTTAAACTTCCGCACAGATGTCAGATCAGTTTTGAAGTGAAGCTCTGTGACCACATTTGCCGCTGTCATTGTTGAATCTCCCCATCCAACTTGACCCAGCTGACCAGTGTGTAATTACTCATTAGACTGCGTGATGCAACTTTGTTTTAGAGAGATATAAAAATATTTTTTTTGCTCTTGCTGGCTGTTGTGCACTTACTGTTGTGACGGGTGGATTTTATTTTTTTTACAACCCTCACAAATATGAATCCTGTCATGTGAGCTGTGTTTATTTTTGCTCTTTCTTTCAGATGATACAAGCCATACAAGTATTACGGTTTCACCTCTTGGAATTAGAAAAGGTACTTTTATTTTCTTTGTCTAAATAAATCTCACTTTTTTATCAATCATGCCACCTGCACAACAATGAGTGTTCCTCCATAAACAGTAGATACCTGAAAATAAACCGGGATGTATTGAGAGTTTACGCATGTCCATTTTCATAAAATATTCTGTTTTATTCATCCAACTATTGATGTAAGTGAAGTGATTATTGATCAGATATATTAGAGCCTGCGCATGGCACGTTGCACTCTGCTATTGATCCTCAGATTTAGTTTCAGCTGCACATTATTTGGCCAGCTTACGGCATGCTGTTTGTTTTTTTGTCGTCCCAACTTGTTGCTGAGGTCTCAGGAGAATAATAAGCTCTGCAACAATTTCACTATTGTTTCCTTGCCGCCGATAATGCCCCCTTAATTGGAGTTATTCTTGGACTGGCTGAAGCGTTTCCCCATCCTGAAAAAATGTGTTTTTTTTCCTCCTTTTTTTAGGTGCACGAGCTCTGCGACAATTTTTGCCACCGGTACATCAGCTGTTTGAAAGGAAAAATGCCAATAGATCTAGTTATTGACGAACGGGATGGCAGCTCGAAATCAGATCACGAAGAACTCTCGGGATCGTCGACTAACCTTGCAGATCACGTGAGTAACCTTTATTATATTCACGCTCGTGCTGTGTCTGCATGCGTGTCTGCTGCTGATGGAGAGGCCCTTGTTTCTGATGAATAATCGATTATATTTAGATAATGTGATTTCTTCTTATAAAGCCAACTTTTGGGCTGCTTAGTGCTCAGTGTGTGACCCTGCTGTGCCATCAGTAAATAGAGCATGCTCTGTTCTGCAAGGAAAATGTGCCGATCGATGTTCTAAGGTCAAAAGCTACATGTGATACAATAGACCGAGTTATTGTTTTAGTCTTTGATTAGGAGCAGTCATGTGTGCATAATGCGTCCGTGCTTGCCTGCGTGTGTGTGCTCGAGGTTTGAGCGTGTGTATTAGAAGGTGCGCGTGCGTGCATCAGTGTGTGTGTGTGTGTGTTTGTGTGTGTGTGTCGGTGCCCTGCATTATGGAGAGTTGAAAAAAATACGTGAGGCAATTATCTGTTACGCAGGTTTAACGTTAAAGCAGGGTATCAGCGGTAAGCTTTATAGCTTTAGGCCAATATTTAAAAAGAAAGGGGCTTTATATTTGGGGCTGTGGGAGCTGGATATGGCCTGTGCGTAAAGCTGTGGATTTTGCTGCAGAGGTGGAGAAAGTGGTAGCCTATTGAAAAAAGATCTCAGAACTAAAGGCTTACCATCAATGTCAAGTTCACAAGGCATATGACGGTTCGTCTGGAGGCCTTCCATTGCTGTTGATGTTAATGTGTTTAATTGTTCCGTATTGATTGCCGTGTGGTTTGCTCTGCAGTTGCTTTCTCCTCTGCTCCCCGCTTTATGGCTGCAGGCTCCATAATGCTGAATTCAATTATATGCACCTGAAGTACAGTAGCTTTAAATTTGAAGATCGATTCTCTGGTTTAAATTGCACATTTTCGGCGTAATAAACACAGAATCTCCTCCTCCGCTGTATGGATTGAGCTGACAGTGTAGTATTGAGTTGATATCTGTGAATTACAGCTTCTTGCATGTCTGTGATAAAGCTAATGTTTTGGTGGAGGGTAAAAAAAAATGAGCGGCTAGTGTAACAAAGTGACTAGTTAATATCTGTGCAGCACAAGGCCAAGCCTATTAGGAATTAAAGCAGATTTAAGTGTTATGCAAAGTCTCTGCGCTGCATCTGTTGGGTCTGGCTATAGGCCTAATAGCAGTGGATTCCCTTTGAAAGCCCGTCGCCTTCACGGGGCCACGCATGCAGCGCGCTGGCTGCACAAGGTGAACTGAGACATAATTAGACCGAAGATGTCGACATTGGCTACGGAAAACAGCAATATTGTGGTCCTCCCCAACACAAGTGTAGAAATGAGGCATGTTGTTGTTTATATTGTGGAGATTAGATAAACTAGCCTGTTTAGTTTCATGGCAGATGGCTGATACTCAAGCCAATTTCCATTGGGTGCCTCCAGTGCTCAGACACCAGCTTTGTCATCAGTCCACTTGTAAGAAATATTTTGATAATTACAAAATTAAATATGCCAATAAAGCAAATCAGGAGCAGCAATAAACAAAGGAGGTTACACGACAAGCCATTTATCTTGGAGTCATTTGGAATGACCAGCTCATTAGGTATTTAAGGTTTGAGGGATTTATTTCACTTTTGTGGCACCAGTAAACTTTTTATTATACCTAACTGCTGCATGGGCTGAATTTGACTAAAGCAGTTTTTTTTCATTGTTTGCTTTTAGAGCTGTGACTGAGCTGGAAACGTTCATACTCCAGATAAAGAGCTATTTTTTTGTGTGTATGATGTTTATGTGAAAACAATATTTGCAGAAAGTGAAACATTGCAGTCATGATCTTTTGTCTTGTAATAAATAGTTAGCTTCACCAGCAGTGATGTCTAATTGCAAAGAGTCTCACATGCCTAAAAAATGTGTTTTGAATATTGGAAACAATACATAAAAATGTGCATTTGGCTGCAAAACTGTGCCGCTGGATGGAAAGCAATTGCTCTTCTCCATGTGTTGATTTATTTATTTTTCTTTGTATTTGGCTGCTTTTATTATTCATTTCTGTCCTCGCCGTCTCATTGAAGAGAGGAAGGCGGTTTGATAGTTAGATATGCTAATTTATTTAGTTTAGAATTTCTCACGTCCATTTTTCTTTGCTTTGATATGCATTTTTAATATATAGCCCTGGGCTACATCTCATTTGGTGAAAGTTGGTTTTTCTGGAGATGATGAGGCTCTTCACTGAGAAGGAGGCAGCCCGTTGAGCTTGTTTTTTTTTTCTTTTACATGTGTGTCTCCCCTCCCTCCTCATACCTGACAGTGGAGTATAATAAGTGCAGTTTTATTTACACTTGAATGCAGCATTGTCTTAGAGATGATTGGATTATAGTATAGTGAGAGCAGGATGAGGCCTTGCTGACACTGTTGATTTCCCTTATTCGCTTGCGGTGAGTATCTCAACCATGTAGCCCACCCAAGGCTTCCTCACTCATTGCCCCCCCATCCTCAGATCAACCGCATCCTATTTAAATAAAAAGGGAAAAAAAGACTTTGTCTTACACATGGTGGGTGATATAGAGGAGAAAAAAAAAGTACAGAGCGGTGTAGTTTTTGTAAATGGTTGGTGTGTGTGTACTTGTCAATGATTTGCTCTCTTGTCTTTTAATTAATGAATACAATTTCTATCTTTTCTGTGCTACATCCAATTAGGGAGACAAATAGAATTAACAGTGTCTGAGTATTATCTGTTCTAATGAATTAGCCTTTGTGTCTTCTGGTGCTATTGTTCCGTGTCTTCAGTCAAGCTTACATATTAGCAGAAGGCTTTTTCATTTCCTTTATGCATATGCTTTATGCTGGTGGAAATTCTTGCACAGTTTCAGTTTTGTTATACAGGAATTCTGTAGGATTTTCAGGCCCCGCTGCTTTGTTTTGGAGAGCTTTCCTCAGGGAGTGATAGTAGTTCCCATAGTTATGGTGCAGCTTATCTTCACTCTGCATGGCTGCAAAGAGAGGGAAAAGGGAAACCGGCCCTTTTCTGTTTGGATTTGATTCTTCAGTACTGGCTCTGACCGCTGCAGACCATTGGCTACCAGATATGTCACAGGTGTAATAAAGTTGAGCCTATGCAATGATTTCCTGTGTATCAGGGTGGAGATGGGTGCTCGGTAATGTCCTGTCCTAGTTCTGTACATCACTATGCACAGTGCGGCGCATACGCAGCCCTTGTGCCTGTGGACAGCGAGCCCTCGGGTTGAGCTGGCCTGCTGAACCGTGGAATTTCTCAGTTTTGGAGGTACTCTAATTCTACTAGCTTTGTTCTCCTCGGGGACTTACTACGTTTGGATCTCATGAAAACAGTCCATTGTTGATTTGGGCCGCTCTGTCTGTTCCACACAATTGTTTTGTGATGGTGGGATGTCTGGCTGTACATTTCCTATTTGATTAGCGTTCAGAGGCAGGGCCCTGTTGGCAGGCATATCTAATCATCGCTGCTGTGGCCGAAGAGAGGCTATACTCACTTGTTGCATCTCCCACACTGTAAACGGCTGCAATGAACAGTTGCTAAGCAGGAGTCATTTTTAGATCATGAGGGATCTGTACAATATAGTTAATTATAGCACAGATATAAATTTACATACTAATTTGTATTATGTGTAAAATGTCAGTTTTATGTTGCCATTCCTTTTTTTTTTGAACATGTCATTTTGATGGCTTAACAAGCCATGAATCACAATAGCATTTTTTAAATTGAATTTCTTCTTTCTGAAGACATATTTGCACATCTTATGTTGTTTCACTACAGTGAGTAAGATTGTTTTTTGCCTCAGAGAAAGTTTTCAGGCATAAATACAACCAGTCAATCCCTCTTGTCTGTTATAACATGCTGCGATGAATTATTAGCTGCTAAATTAAGGGCTCTTTATATTCTGGATAATTGAGGGTGTTGTAAATGCTCAGCTGTTCAATAGAAGTGCACCTACACTTTTCTAAAGTGGCTGTATATAATTACGAGCTCAAGCCCAACAAAAATGTGTGAGGAGTTGTTTCTCTTTTTCTGTTTATAACATGTGCCAAGATGTGTCCTGAAATGTCAGCTCGCCTTATGATTTACTGTCCTGTGTGTTTTCTGGTGTGTCAGCGATTCTGTACATGTTCAGCACAGGATCCCTGTAGCGGCTCTTCACTGTAACACACACACACAAAGCTAGTCATTCCCAGCCTACCTTACACTGCTGTTACACCGACAGATTTCTCCCCTTTCCCTTCAGGTTTCAGGGGAATTTGAGGGAAATTCAATGATGCTGCTAAATCAATTTTATTTGAAATTCCTAGGGATGTAGGCAGAGTGTAGTGAGGCAAGTGAGATTGTGCCAGGCAGGTGTTTGTAAATGAGAAACCAGGGATAGCAGCAAAGTAGACAGCAGCATTCTCCTGCTCTCCTGTGGCCTGGCTGCACTACAAGCCTTCCTTCCCATATTGTCTCCTGCTTTTATATTAATTACAACTGGTATTATCAGCCGCCAGTTGCTAACCCCAGCAAATAGAAAAGGCTGCCCCTAGAGACCACGCTTCTTTTGTATCTTATTCTCAATCTTGTCCTATTGTGGATGTTTGTGTGTGCAGTTCTGCCTGCACATGTATGTGTATTTGCTTGCTGGCGTTCTCCTCCTCCTCCTCCTCCTCCTCCTGGTAACACTGCTCTTTAACACAATTAGTGAAGAGCATGGAGTGAACCATGTTTGACTCCTAATTATGCCCAGCTTTAGGGAATAGTCACATGGGCTTGAGGCCTTTTTTTCCTATTTCGCTTCGTCCTCTTTTTTTTCCGAGGACTTCTTCTGTAGGTTGAAGAAGACTATTTGGGTGACATGGTTTTTTTTTTCAACTTGTTTGAACTTTATCATACCCACGGGGGTTGTGACAAAATGGTTGTGTGTGTTTGTGTTGTGCAGTTCAGTGTCTGATGATGCACCCTCTATAGCTTACGGAGGACCACTAAATAATTCATAGGGAGGAAAGGCTGTTGCTTTTGTCGCCTTGTTGAGTGTGGAAAGTTAACACGGTTGTTTTGATATTTGTTGTTTTGCAGACATGGTTATGAATGAATGGTGACTTACAGACATTAAAGGAGGAGTGTGTGTGCCCCATTGCATGCACACTAGCTGTAGTAGTCTATTATTATTAGAGGGTGAGATATAAAGTTGCAGTCTTCCCTTTTCTCTATAAGATCCAAACTAACAAAGCATTATCTATATATTCCTGCACACGGGCCCATTAAATCCACAGGGTAGCAAATCACAGGAAAATATCATTCCCTTTAACACCATTAGCTGAGGTGTCTTTGAATTTAATTTAGTGCCAGCACCATTAAAAATGACACATTACTCTGCAATGATAGCTAAATTAAGTCCTATCGATTCCACTGTTGCATTAAAACCATGCTGTGGCCATAGCTGGCAAGTGTTGGAGAGAGAGATAGAATAAGAGAGCAAGTGTGTGTCTCTAAGAGCAGCATGCATAGTTTTCAGGTCTGTCTTGCGTCTCGCCGACAGTGGGTGTCTCATTGTGAGGAAGCAGAACCCAGTCATTTTCTTCTCTTGGAACAACAACAGCCCGTTCTGAGAGTACAGAGCCCAGCTCTGCTTAAATACATTATGCACTCTGAGAGTCTGGGAGTTTTACCTTTCTTCCTTCCATCCCCCTGTGTTTCATATGACAAAGACAAAATTAAACTGTTTTCAGAGGGTTGATGGGCTTTTCCCACATTAGTGATGTTACTTAGCCAGTGCTGTGTTGAGAATAACAGAAAATTACTATAACAACAGACCTTGTTCCCATGAAGTGTACCATGTGTTGATCGGTGGCCCAGAGAGTGAACACATCACAATCATCCACCCCTCTTGGAGCAGGGACACTTTTCCCTCGGCTCACTGTGGAGGGTTGAAACCCACGCACAGGCTATTGTTCACCCTGTCTTCTTGCCCTTCTTCTGGGTAATTCTCCGAGCTCTTTATCTGATTGCCATCCGGTGAACAGCTGACGCTGAGAGGGCCTTGAGTGGAGCGCGGGGTCTGAAGGGTCTTGTGTGTTTCTGTCTGCTGTTTTCAGCTCCAAGCTGTTTGAGAAAACAGCCCGCCTTCCCCAAAAAACTTAGCAGATAAAAGGGCCTCACTCACAGGCATAGCAGCAGCCTCGCCTTTGCAGCAGAACAAGCAGCAGCACATCAGGACTGTGTGCCCAGGGGAACTCGACAGCGGCTTGTCTTATAGCCTCTGTTTCCCTCCAAACCTCTATTAGTCTCCGGGCTCTATCCTGTCTGTCCTCCTCCAGTACAGCTCACTCTGACTGGGGCAGGCAGAGGCAGGCAGGCAGGCAGGCAGGCTCCTCTCTGGCGGGAGCTGAGGCAAAAGAAGTTCATCAGGAACTCTGTTCAAGTTGGACAAAATGGTAAAAAGGTCTATTTCTTGGAATATTCTGAGGCATGTACATTTTCCCCTCTGCTTTCGTATGTATATATATGTGTTTATGTGTGTTTGAGGGAGAAAAAAAACACATAGCGGGAACTGAGAAGTGGGCTGAGGTTTGTGGGAAGCCTTGGTGCAGGCCTGTGTTTGTTTGGCTTGGGTTCTGCTCAAGGGGCTGCTTCTCTTGGGCCCCAGACAACGTTGGTCTTACGTTTGCCAACATTTTGTCATCATGCTCAGGTGACATGTTAAATTGGGAAAGACTAGCCGAGGTTGTGTGAGCTATGACGCTGCATCAAGTCTGTTTGAAGTGTGTACTTGATTGAGCCAGTGTGTTTGTGGGGTTCAAGTGTAGTAAATGACGTGATCAGTCTTTCCCTCTCTTGCTTGAATGGCAGAGGAAATTCCACCTCTAGCCTGCCTTCATGTGGCACTGATAAAGCCTTTCCTGTACAGTAGAAAATCCTGTTGCCCTGTGTGCACTGACAGGGCAGTGGGAATGACCAGGAAAGAGAGGAGGAGGAGGAGGAAGAGGAGGAGGAGGGAAAATGAGCTGCAGGCAGGGCAAAAAAAGTCTCCTTAAAAGCTATGAATTTGTTTATGGGTATTTCTTTGAAGTTAGCCAGCTGAGATTTAACACTTTTTTTTCAAGATATCTTTGTATATATAAAAGTGAGTGTGCATGCATGTGTGTTTATACTTCTTTCTCTATTATGTCATTAGCATGTGTGCGTAAGTGTATTTCTGCAGTCGTCTGTGGGCGTGTGTGTATGTCAGTGTGGGCGTGTGCACATTTTTGGCAGATTAGCAGGAGAATCACTGTCATATCTTATTTTCATTTCTGACAGTGGTAATGATTAATGGTGGCTGTGGTGTGTTTGGACTTTTTACCTCTATATTTCTCACTTGACACGGAAGTCTCAATTGGTTATGGTATAAATGAACTCCACTGGGCTCTACCATATGTGTTTAGACGATTACTCACAAGAGCTCAGCTCTCTACTTGCAACGTTCAAAATCAAACGCCACATTAACAGTGCTGTGTTTTTTCTCTCATGCATTAATGAAACACTTTGATTACAGTGCTTTGACTTATAGCCAGCTGTGTTAGCGCATCCGTTGCTTCCTATTCATCTGCGATTATTGCTTCTTTGATTGTCTCCTAGCTGGGACATAAGTAGCAGGGGTTCTTCTCCTTTCCAGGAGAATGTAAGCAGGCCAAGGACCCTCACAGTGCCTGTAGACCCTTACAGATGTCACTCTCATATTTCCAGAATACTCATATGAACTTTCTCTTTTTCTCTTTTTCTCTGTTTCTCTCCCTCTACCCCCTCCTCCCCCCGCACTCTCTGTTCCCGGTTTGTGGTTTGGATGGGGAATGTGGTTGGATGCACGGATGGATGGATGGATCCCACGCCTGCTTTCTCCCTTTTTCAAACCTCAGAACCCAGCTTCCTGGAGAGACCACGATGACGCCACCTCCACACACTCAGCCGGCACACCGGGGCCCTCCAGCGGGGGACTTGCTTCACAGAGCGGCGACAACAGCAGTGAACAAGGTGAGCGAGTGTGGAAATGTGCATGGACACATGTATATAAACAAGTGCAGTCAAACACCTAAGCATACATAGATCCATACAGGACAGGCACGGATCCATGCAGGACATATTAATCATCATACATGGATAGAGTTGCCAGCACTTCACTTTAACCCTGCCTAATGTGAGATGTATAGTGAATAGAAGGCACATTTCTCTTTACACATGTCCCACTCTTTCCTTTAACACTTTGGATTATCCCTATTTTTGACTGGCGTCCATGTAAACACACCTAAAAATGAATGCGCTTATCCACAGTTACACACATGCCACACATACAACCAACAGCCACTGTAATACACCTACCTCAAAAACAGCTTTCCAAAATGTTGCTATTTAGAGAGCCAAACAAAAGCTGGTGATTAATAGTATATTTCTGCCAGTTCCTGCTTGAATTTAAACCATATTAACTTTGCCTGCACAACAGCCCCTAATTATGTCTCTCTGAGCCTTGTGTTATCTAGTACACGACCTGCCAAACAGCAATAATGCATTTCAAAACAAATGTATTTGAATTTATTACAGATAGTGTGTTTAAGTCATAGCTATCTGCCTTGTATTTTTGTCACGGTGTGTCTCAGGTTTGACATGTAATTCGTGAACAGCACATGTTATTAGGTAACTTTAGATATCAATGCACTGTGAGAAGAAAAAAAAAACAAAGAAGTTTATGAAGTACTACTGCTGTCTGAACTGAGAGAGCAGATTATAAGCTCCTGACCTTCCTTTTCTTGTTTTGAATGCACCAAAGATCCCCTTTCACTGGCGGGTGTGTGTTTCTGTGGGTTTTTTTTCTGTATTAGTGTGCTCCCTCTGGCAGCATCCAGAGTTTTTCATGAAATTTCATCACACTGTCTACTCACACACACACGCACACACAAAAACACCCACTTCTGCGGCATGTTGTGTCTGTTTAAGGCTATCGCTTTGCCAATAAGCGATCAAATGTATGGATGGGACGCATGCTCTGTGGTGGGGGTTGTTTAAATCATAATTCTGCTCTTTAGACAGAAGCAGCTTCTAGACCATTACTGACCACAGATGGAGGGCCGCAGCTGACCTCTGTGGTCAGGACTAGTTGGAGGGAGAAAGACAATGATAACTAAGCCTTAGTTAAGCAACAGGATGTGTCTGTATGACAGTGTGAGTATAAGGAGGGAATGATTACTAAAATGTAACATAATTGATGTTCATTGGGATGATTGCTTTCACAACAGAAAGATTGCAGGGACAAACACAGAAAAGCATATATCACAGTGATTTTTACATCAGGAACCTTAAAACTTGAAAAAGAAAAACCAGAGCAATTGTAGAATATTTTTCAAAACAAAAGATCAGAAGACAAAGCCCAGGTAGTGTTTTACACTCCTCTGTGCAATTGAATGTGAGAGATGAAGAGCAACTGAAAGAGGAGGGGGAGACGAGAGAAAGAAATGCACTGCCTATTGATTATCTTACACACATAAGTACAAGTGACCTGTAATCCACAGAGCACTTATCGACTCCTTTCCCCACCGTATCCAGTAACAGCGGATCAATACGGGCCAAAGACAGTTACGGTACAACACCATGCAGCCGGCCAAGACAGACCTAGACTAGATCAGGTCCAGAGCCTGACCTACACTGAAGAGAGCTAAACGCTACATCCACCAGCTCAGAGGCGCTTTGTGGTTAAAAACGAAGATTACAGCTTAGAACACAAGCTGAGATTTAAACGAGCCATTGAAGTGCAGAGGTGAAAGAGTAGAGAAGGTGAAAAAGTAGGCACAGCGAAAAAAAAAAAGGAGAAAGAGAGAATCGGGAAAGAGACCAAGGGCAGCTGATTTAATGGTCTAATGAGGCCGTCCTCTAGCCAGTTGTTTTGTGTGAGGCATGCTCTGACCTTTCGCTTCGCTCGGGAGCCCCGCCGCCTCATTTTTCACATTCTTGCAATTACGTTAACGCTTGAAGCGCTCGCTGACTCCCGACTCTGGCCCTTCCATTCTGACAGAGCCTTCCCTCTCCAACCTCTTCCCCTTTCCTGCCTCTCCCCCTACTCCAGTGCGCTCCACGCATGAACTCGCCTCCTATCTCAATACATTTCAACATAAAATTTGTAGTCCGCACTCTCAAGTCCACAGAGAAAATGTGAAATGTGTGCTTCACTTCAGTAATGGGGTCTTTAACAGCTTGGCCCCTGTTAAAAGGGGTGACAGTGTGGATCAGTTGAGGAAGAGAGAATAGATGGGGGGGAGAGAAAGAGTGAGCGAGGGAACTGCGATTTTTTTTTTTTAGCTGCCAAGAAAAACAAACTTTTTTTCTGGCATCTTCCATATTGAAAGGCGTGTTGTGTGTTTGCCTTTGGCTTAAAAATCATTTACCACAAAAACTGATCCTGGTGCATCCTCATTGTTCAATATGTGATCAGAGATTTCCTCTAAAGTTTATATGAGTTTCTGCTGGTTGTTTTTAACAGTATAACTTTATTTAACCTCTTAGGGGATGTACAGGAGAGAGAATGTTACTCGCGTACCTTTAAGTACGTGCATTATGCAGGCCTCAAGATAGTTGCTGTTTCACTTTCACAATCTCTGGCTGGTGTCTTAGCATTTTTCTGAGTCTGTGCCAAAAAACAATTTAACAAGTGCACAAATATGTATTATCATCCCTCTTGTGGAATAATTTATTGTTGAGCAGTAAACCAAGGTGAAGCATGTTCATAGCTGTCAGTAAAGATTGCCAGTTAAGGTTGTGACACATATGAAAAAGGTTCCTGTTTAAAATCTGCAACCTCTCCTTAATCCCTGATCTTAACAGACATTTAATCAGAATTTCCCTGCTCAAAAAGAAAATATGAATTATCACCCTCAGGGCATGTTCTGCACTCTCACTTACTGACTCTTAGAGAGTG
Source organism: Parambassis ranga (assembly GCF_900634625.1). Lineage (NCBI taxonomy): Eukaryota > Metazoa > Chordata > Actinopteri > Ambassidae > Parambassis > Parambassis ranga. The sequence continues at coordinate 11,471,120 of NC_041042.1, forward strand.
ACTCCCTGTGTTCTGCCTAGATAAACAAAATCAGCGGTTAAGGGGAGATGGTACAGAAGGTAACATACAATAACTTTGTTGGCTCTGTATGCACATCATTTTGATTAACAGTCTTTTGGAGCTCCTCCAAGCTTATCTTGAAACATCAGAGACATCAGTTGCAGGGAGTTAAATTTGATGAATGTGCATGCCTTAAGATAGCACTCGTTTCCAAGCAGGTGTCGGTAATATGTTAAGCACCCAGAGTGTGATGAAGCAGTGTGATGAAATATTCTGCACGTTCGCTCACACCAAACAGAGTCAAGTCAGATGCACTCAGTCATGAACTGTAAATCCCCAAATTCTGATTCAGTATGGTAGGTAACATTTATTTCCCCTCTTGCTCTATGTGATAAAAGCATGTGTCTGAGTCTGCGTGTGCATGCCTCAGCTCCAGTCCACACTTGTAATTATTAGCTATGCATGAAGACCAAATCCACGTTGACATCTTGAGTGCTGAGCAAAGGGGGCTTTCTGTACAATTCCCAGATTCTACTGTAGATGGAAAAGGCTCAACAGAAGAGAGGAGAAAGCATTTTGTACATTTTCTCAGCAATTGAACAATCCCCACGCTTTGCGGATAGACAGACTCCCCAGAGAGACTGAGAGAGGCATAGATGGAGAGAGAGGGAGGAAGAGAGGGAGAGCTTGAGTGTTCGGCTCCAAGGGAGCATGCTGCGCTTGATGGTGTTGTGGTACATTTGTGTGTGTGTGTGTGTAAGTGCGGTGAGCTCCTTTGGCCCTGGCTTGGGGCCCCACTCAGTAAGGTCTTTGTGGTTGAGCTCACCATAGGGGGGTCATTCCTGTTGGGGACACGACTCCTGGTGTCCCAGCATGAACAAGCCCTGTTGAATCCTACATTTTCCAGACTTTTGGATTTGCTTTTTTTATTTTTTTTTGGGTTGCATATAACTCAATGAGACTCAAAAATGTGTGTAGCGTAAGAGAAAGAAAGAAAGAAACATGTAACCATAGTAGACAGAACACCAAAATCTCTGCTAAACACAAGATGGAAGCCTTGTTGCATTTCAGTAGCCTATACTCCAACTCTGGAGTGATTGGCGAGGTGTGTCTGTATATATAAAGCATACGATGTGTGTGTGTGTGTGTGTGTGTGTGTGTGAGCACGTATGTGTTAGCTGTTTCCTTCTAAGTGCCTGTTAGAGTTTAATTTAGTGTAGTAATTAAAGCTGAACACTGGCCCATAAACAACAGATAAACAATAAAGCAGACCCAAGCCCTGCTGTTTCATGGCTCTCACTCCCAGCTGTTGGAGCACTGATAATTTTTACACAGTGCCCCCACCTCACCACAACACAATGCTGAAGCAACAAGGGTGTGTATGTGCTGTAGATGTGTACATGGGTGTGTTTTAGTGTGTAATGGCAAAGGCTGAAGAAAAAAAAGGGTCAAAAAAGCACATAAACACACAGGTTATGTCCACTCCCCCCCTCTCAAAAGAAAACACAGAAAACCACAGTGAGGCAATCAGAAACCTACAAACCAGCTCAATGGCAACAGAGATCACATAAACATTAAACCAAGTGCTGCCATGTTGCTGTTTAGCTGTTCAGTTGCAGCAAGTGGAGCTGCACCTAAAAGTAAAGATATACCTGTCTAATGGAGATAACAATGATACACCGTTTCTCAATAGGATACTGTGTGCAACTTTAGCTTTGTCACTACATGTCAGCTCCATGTTAGTCAGGTGTCTGTTATGGAAACAATATGTCTGATGGTTTGTTGGGAAGGGGCAGGGCCATTGTTGAAAGCTGAGAAGAGTTGCTGTGGAGGGGGAGAAAACATGGTACGGAGGGGATACTTTCATGATCCCATTAGCATAAAAGAGGCTAAATTATTCATGTGGAGTGCTTAATCTATAGGGAAAACTATAGTTAATGCACATAGTTTTAAAATGGATCTCTCCCTGCCTCTGCTCTAACACCAGATTCTTGCTGGATTCAGCAATCGCGGGCCTTTACGGGAACGGCTGTCACTCTCTCTTGCATACACACACATAGACATAGTGCGTGTGGGCATACGTGCACACTTGCTTAAGCACTGCTGCACTTCAGGCTGTTTCAAGGGGCTCTGCTCACAGGCTCATCCCCTCTCTCCCTCCATAAGTCCCTTTCCCATCCCTTCTCTCCCTCCATTTATTCCTCCATCTTCTCTCTCTCCCTCACCGGCTCCCTCCTTTACTGTCTGCCTCACACTCCTCTCCTCACTCACCCCTCTCTGTCTCGCTCTCAGTACCGCAGACTACCTGGCCCTCATCCAAAATGTGATTAAAGAGAATGATCAGCTCCCTCAGCTCCCTCTTTCCTTCCTCCCTTCCGCTCTCTCTTCCTTTTTTCTTGGTCTCTGTCTTTCTTCTGACCCTGTGTTACAGCTTGAAAACAGCAAAAGAAAAGGTACAGTAAAAGGATGATGGCTGCCAATATAGTCAGCTCCACTTCCAGTAACTCTGCCTCTTCCTCACACAACATCACCACCACCCTTTGCCCCTCTATGAACAGTGCAGCTTAAGAGTTCCCACTCTTCTGGTCTCCTTTCCCCCTCAACTCTAGATGGGGCCTGGTCCCTCTGGTCCATAATCATGAACAGGCCCCTGGCGCGACCTGGCCCAACCCAGCCTGGTCGAGCTTGGCCAGGAACTGGGTCCTACACAGCAGGAAAGGCACATTAACTGGGTCAGCCTAATGTGCAAACTAATGTTTGGAGAACATAGGGAAAAAATTACCCAGATTATTCTGACAGCAGCTGAGGAGAATGTCTGTTTTGCGCCATTAAGGGAAAGCTTGGGGGAAATGTTTTTTTCTTCCTTTCTTTTCTTTTCTTCTCTTTCTGTCTTACTCTAAGAAGTAGATGAAGACCAGCTTATCTGGGAGAGAGCTGAGCATAGTTAAAAAAACAGAGAGGAAACAGAGTTGCAGGGAAGTAATCAGGACTAAACAACAGTAAAAGGAGGGGAGTGACTTTTTCTTTTTTTACCCAAAGCCTTCAGCCCAAAACAAAGAGTGCGGTGCTGTTGTATTACTTCATTATACAGTGGGTTTACACACCCATGTTCCATTGCTGATTACACTAGTGCATGTGCTGATGATGAGGAGTGCACAGGGGTCTGATGTAATATGGCTGAAAGGGATTTTAGCGCATGCCCCAAAGGGCATTTCCATGTCCATTAATGCCTCTGCTGCATTTTTGCGAGCACGACAAAGCGCTGGTTCTTTAAAGGGAGAGAGTGTTTTCCCAGGAAATTTTCTGTCTTGTTTCAACAGGGTAGCCTGAAGGGGGTCAGCCAAGAAGTCACCCTTAAGAGGTGATAATCCAATCGCTCTAGTCCTCGCCAGATTTGTTTTCACCTTGTCTGGCAGTGTGTTTTTGTGTGTGTTTATAGAGAATGTAAGCATGTGTGTATGTAATAGACATAGAATAGGAGGCAGAGATGCCACTGGTTTCTGTGTCCAAACCCCAGGCCCCTTTCTAGATCAGAGAGAGGTTATGCAGGCCAAGTCTGTCAAAGGCACACCTGCAGGGAAACTCCAAAAACCCTGACTGCCAGCTTACACAGGCCCGTTTAAGGTGTGCTTATTTGGAGTTTAACCCTGACTTCAAATGTCCTTTCCCTCTCTTCCCCTTTGTGTATGACCAATGGGCCTTGTGCTCTTTTACTTTCTTTCCTTTCTTCTGGCTCCCTTGGCTATTTAATCTCTTCCACCACCCCCACCCTCCCAATTCTCCTCCCCCTAATGTCCAAACCTCACATCTCAGCAAAGATCCATCCAAAAGACAGCACGCGGTTGAGTGGAGTGGCTTAGCAAGGCTAGCTGTAGCTTGTTCACTTACTGTGTGGTTTTCTCGTGTGCAAACTGGGGTTTACACACTAAAGCATGTTTGGAACTGAGCAAAGCCGCTATACCCTACAGGTAGTGCTTTAACCATGCTGCCACCGTCCAAGAGAGTGGGAGGATGATAAAGGAAGTGTGTTACAATCCGAGTTCTTCCTCTCTGCTTCTGATTTTCACGCGCACATCTTTCACGTTTATGCAAAGCTTTTGAGGGCATTATGCAAGATAAGCTCATTTTCTAGTCTGATTCCCACTCTAGTACATGCTTTAATGACTCTTAAAGCCAAGGGCTGCTTTTTTAGGCATAATAGCAGTCCCGCGGTCTCTCAGTTTCCACGTAGCCAGGGTGCTTTTTCCACACCTGATCACTTTTGTTCACCCATTTTATGGCTATTGGGGAGCAGGCGGAGGTGAGCGATTTGACAGTGGTTAGTGCCATGAGCCCTAATGTTTATTGGAAGCAAGCGTCTAATAATTTTTGATTACCCCAGAGGAGGTATTAGCCATGTTAGTCAGCAAGGATAATTTCTTATTTACATGCCCCAAGCAGTGAACACTCTGAAGGAACACTGGGGCTAAATGCGCAACAAAACGAATCAAACATGCCAAACGAGATGCTCCATCCTGGCTGGCTGCAGGGCTGAAGCTGAGAAAACCTTCATTATGCATTTACCATAATTCATTTAGAGGGTTATCAATTTGCAGAATACAGAAAAGATGTTTGGAGGGGGAAGCAAGAACGCCATATCAAACGATGGAGGAGAAAAGAAACAAGGGGAAGCAAGATGAAAAGGAGTAAGATATTCAAGGATAGCTCGCTGCCTGGATTTTTGAAATTACACACTTTTCTATGTTTTGAGGCAGAACTTGCGCGTTAAATGGTGCAATCTCCTCTCTTTTACCAGTGTCACGCTCCGCCCCCTAAAAAAAAAAAAAAAAAAAAAGCAGAAGCTGATTCCCCTTTAATGAAAACTGTTTGGCTCAGGAATTCTCTTCCTGACATTTTTTTTTGTTTTGTTGAGATCGCAGCTACACAGAGATGTTCTAGTTCAAATATTGCCTTTCTGTTCATTTAGGGTTGCTCTTTGTTTAGCTTCGACCCTGCTTACTCAAGGGTTTTTGTATCCGTCTCTCTCAGTGTGGATTTTAAGACAGTTACTACATGTTTTCATTTTTCTCCCCTGGCAACACACACTGAGAGAAGAAAAAGACCTTTAAAAGCATCTTTCCCTCTGCCATCAGGCAAGGATGACTAAGGCCCCATTAGAACAATTGGAGGAAACTTAGGGAGACGGGGAGTGTTTAAAGGAATGAAAGCAGCAAGAAAACAGCACTATATTGTGATAACCAGTGCTTTCTTTCATTATCTCAACACAAAAACCTCCACCTAGGAAAAAATTGCACTGTTCACTCTATTGCTCCATTCAAAAATAAAACAATGAAAACAGAAAGGTAGGAAAAAAAAACAAACAAAAAAAACATTTACCATTTTCCAAAGAGAGGGAATTGTTTAGTATGAATGCTCCCAGAGATGCAGTCCTTAGACAACTGAGTGTCTGCAGGAGACATCTGTGAAGCCTGACCTTCTGACCCTGGAAAGAATGCTCTTAAGGTGGAGGGGGGGAAACTGCCTTTTCCACTGAAACATGGCCTACAGGACGGCCCAGGAGCAGCAGCAGCACAACAAATACAGCTGCTTTAGAAAATAACAACACAGCAAAAGTCAATGAAAATTATAAGAATGGGGTAAAACAAAACAAGTGATATAATTATTAAGACTACAAGTAGGTAAGAAAGAGACAAATGTAAAAGAAGGTTGAAATCACAAGAGAGAGGTAATAATGAGTGAGAAGAAGAAACAGGAGGATGACATGCAAAAGAAAACACAGATGGACTTGGTCTGGATCGTGCCTCACAGGCCTGCCTGTCTCTTACTCCTTTGGCCCCCCATGAGATCATTTTCATCCTTTATGAGTCAAAAGGAAGCCTGGTTGAAAATGGAAGGTTACACAAGCCAGAGCCCAAGCCCTTGGAATGAGAGAGGAGAAGATCCCTGCTGCAAGGGCCCTGCTGCTATTCAAAGCACCTGCCATTGTGTGGGCGCTCATCCAGGCCTATTGTTGTGCAGAAATTAGTCGTGCTCCCTTTGGCTCCCTTCGGCTCCAGAGGCATGTGGCAGACCCCCTTGTTGTTTCGGGTTCAGATATGTGGTTGGATAGATGCGTGGCCCCGGCTACCATCACCACTGGCTGTGGCCCTTTGCCCTTTCTCCCACAGCACAGTAACATTATGGTTTTCTTCTCATCCACTTTCTGTTGTTCACTCCTCAAGAACACTTTCAGGCTAACATTCCTATAGTTTTCCCTCTCTTTCTTTTGTACTCCTACTCTTCATGCTCCTTTGGTGTATATGCTTATTGTTCTTTGGAGCACCCTCATTATACCGATGGTTATATTTTAAGGGCCTCTCTCTTTGATTTTGGTCTCATGGGGAGTGAGTGGTGGGCTGGTGGGAGCTGTAGGGCTGGCCCAGCTCTCAGGGCTCCCCAGTCAGCGTCTCGAAGAGTGGGCTTCGGGGTATTGTTGGGCTGGGTACGGCTGCAGAAACACTGGTTCTACTGCTAGTGCAGGGGGTGGATGTGAGGGGAAAATTGAAAAGTCAATAGTAAAGGCCGCACCAAAAAGAAAAAGGGTGGGTAAAACAAAAGGAGATGGAGAGCTTCAAAAAGCTGAGAGCTATAGAGCAGTGCTAATTAATAGCATCAGAGGAGGAGCTTTTTTCTTCCTTCTGGAACTTTAATGCTGCATATTAACTTGCAAGGCAGGGTGATTAGAAGCCCACATTCCGAGTCAGGTCCATTTGACTGCAAGATTTTATAAGAGGGAGGATTGATAATGTCTCCTGTAGAAAATAACATACAAAAACAACCATACCCAGCCAAGGTGGTGGAGTGGATCCTGGCATCCACCCAACCCCGGAACCTGTCTCAGGAGGCTAAGTTTTGGTAAAGGCACCTCGGGTAGGTTCAGGAAAGATTATAGCTTGGATTGAAACAGAAAGCCTCACAACATTCAACACATTACAAAGTAAACTTCTTCCATTAGCAAGAAGCCTTTTTCTTGCATGATAGTAAGTTCCACACCAGACATGATATTTCACTGCACTTGTTGACACAATTGTAAGATGGTGAATTGCTAAATAAACACCTGATATTTCACTGCTCATTTTCCTCTGGTGAAGATGGCTGATTTCTCTGCATTTGTTAGTTTTGCACCCGTATTCTGAAATAGATTGTCATTCGTCCTCACTCCCCCTTTTATTAATGCAGCTAATCAAAAGGTATGGTCCAAGACCGTGATGAAACACGACTTTTGGTGGGTCAGTGAGGCAGAGTGGCAGTAATTTGAACCCAGGCTTTGCAATTTGTATTTTTCACAGTGGTAATAGCCTGCTCTCTCACTGATCCTGCCATCGCAATTTCCACTGCCAACAGCTGTCAAGCCCCTAAAATCAAAATTAGTGCCATGGAATTGGGCCTTAATGAAATGACCTGCTGGATTTACCTTAAGGAGCAGGGCGGACAGTCAATACCGGCCTCGTCAAAACTCCCTCTCTGCTGCTGCAGTCCCATTAACGAAAGGAAATAGTCTCGAGTAAATGTATTAAGCACTACTTCCACCTTCTAATTATATTTTTCCCTTCTTCCTTCATAATTCATTCTCTCTTTTATTAGTTCTTAATATTGAAAAAGGCTTTTAACTGTCTCTTCTGTCTTCATGGGGTCACCAATTATTTGTCACTATGTATTACATGAATGTCAGAGGAGTCTGAGGATAAATATAGTGTCCTACCACAGCCAGGGTTGTGCAGTTGTATATATATGTATGTGTAGCATTCGTATAGCAGAAAGGATGTCCACAATTATACACAAAACAAAATAGCATTTAGGGTTACACCAAAGATTCCATAACTCAGAGCCCCCTCTGCTTTCCTATAGAAGTGAATGTGTGCCAAGGCCCAGTGGAGGACACTGGGCCATGGTTATTGACTTGTAAAGGAGCCGGTAGGTGAGGGGTCTTGACAAGACATGAGCGGCTGACTCTCTTGTAAAGCTGTATCTGATTTCTCTGCTAGTTGGCTCCCCGGAGAGACCCACTCTACCCTCTGTTGATCAGATTCTCGCTCTCACAGCTGTATGGAAAAATGCAGTGATAAAAAGAATGAAAGAGTAGTTTTGTGAAAAGAGACGATTTCGTTCTGTATGCCATGATTCCTTGTTAGGGTGAGAATGAGAGCAAGGGAGGTAGAGGAGGAGGAGGAAGAGGAGGAGGGCAAAGGGGGCAGCAGCTAGGTGAAGGAAGTCATGAATACATGCACTACACTGGAATAAAACTCCTCAAATTAATGCTTTAATGAGTTGTGTAAAGTCATCTACATGTGTTGGATTGAGTGTATAAAAAAACAGGAAATTATATCAGCAAGAGGGCAGACAAAGCAAGTAAGAAACATCCTCACTCCTCACATATCTGACTAATTTATGAGGCTAAACTGCACTGACAGAGAGAGAGAGAGATGCAGGTGAAGGGAGGAAGTTTTCATTGACTCTCTAGAGCAGGCCAGCCCAAAGCCCCGGAGGGATCTCTCTCAGTTTGAACTTTATCAGGGGCTACGCTTAATCAATACACTATCGGAAAAAGAATTAATTACTAAAGCAGAATAAAACAGCTGCATTTTAAACCAAGGATTCATCAATTCTGTAATCTCTTGGTTACAGCTCAGGTGTCAGGAGGATCATTTCAGCTCCATGTAATGAGGAACTGTGGGAGTTTACCCCATCCCTCTGCCGTCCTCCTCCACCTCTTCATTTCTGACCCCTCCTTCCATCCAACACGCTCTCTTTCTTCTCTTCTCCTCAGCTGTTTGTCATATACCTACATCTTTTTTTATGCTTCCCTTCCCTTGCCCCATTCTTAATAGACCAACTGTATTCCACTCTTTTAAGCTCCCACCCTCCCTCCCCACTACATTCCCTTCCCACCAAATTCCTGTCTTTGCAGGGATGGGACGAAAGGGTATTAAACTTGAAATCTCTGGTGCGAAAGCCGTCTAGAACGGGACATTCCCGCTGCTGCAGCCATCAAGCCGGACATTCCTGCACTCAGGCTGGGACACCGCTGGTATTACAAAATAAGTGGGGGGGGGCTGCAGGGAGATTGGTGTAAGACCTAAAAACAACAACCCACCGTACTCAAGCAGTAAATATGTTTTTCCTGGTGTCCCATTCAAAGTTAAAATGAAATCAATGGCACTTATTGAAAACACTTCAGTACACAGGGACAGACAAGTCACATAGGAAGTATCCCTTGTGTCAAAATAACCTTGGCCACACTGTTGTCACGGCCACTGCCATCCACCCCTGCAGCCCTTGACCTCAGCCCAAAGCCTGTAAACGGACCGTCCTTGACTCCCCCGTAATGGGGGATTTCAAGGCAGGTTGAGAAGGGGTTATGGGTGATGAATTGGGTTTTTAGTGAGCTCATTAGGAAGCCAAACAGAGTTTAGACTGGCGGAGCGGAGCAACAGTGCAGTAATCAGTTCTGCTCGCTTTGTTCCCTGCCTCCAGGACATTTGTGTGAAAAAAAAAGAGGAGAAAAAAACTTCATGGCATTTGGCTGATGAGAGGGCTGCTGAGCAGGGGCTACAATCTGATGGTTGACTTGTTGATTTATAAACCTTTTAATTCATTTACTATACCAAAACCCTCTCAGCTTTATGTAGCAACCCCCCTTCCCCCAACCTCTGTTAAAATCTTTGATGCCACTGTCTATCAGGTGTGGTAAAAATGTCTGTAATGGATCCAAGTTGTGCTCCTATTTCAGCACAAAAACAGCAGGTTTGTTTGTTTGGTTTTAAATTGTAATTGAGGGTAGAGAATCACTGCTCATGCTGTTATCATATGTTGCCTCGAACAGTGAAAGCTGCTCTGAATCACGAAATCACTGGTGCAGCTGCTCTTTTTGGTGGTTTTTACATAGAAGACTTTGATATACAATAGTTCCTAGCGGGGATTATAAAGCCATTTCACTGCTAGCAGATGAATCCATATGATGCATCTATATGCTCCTCTCTTTGTTTTTTCCCCTGTCTCATCTCTTGATTCCCTGCTTTTACTACATTACCACTCCAAAGTAGAAGATTTTAGTCATTTTGAGTAAGCTTATAGAATTGAAGCAGCTTGTTTTACTAATGATCACGCTTGTTTCAATTCAGCATAGCCCCTATCACTGTTGGGAAATACCCGTTCTTTAATATTTAATGCAACATCAAACCTTAGGATTTAGGTATGCTTCTCCAGGTGCACACAGCTCTGTTTTTCTGTTGTAACAATGATAAATTATAGAGTGAGTCGTGTCGATATATGCAGTTTTAACCTCTAAGAAATCTCCATTGTATCATATTAAGCGGGGAAAGAAAATGACAATGTGTGCACAGACAGATGAGGTTTTTTAAATTTAAATTTAATTTAATGCTACAATGACAAGTTTGTTTTTTAAGAAACAAGACATGACCTGTGTGACCGATTAGACCCATTCGGTTCTGTATGTAAGGGAAGTATACAGCGGCAGTTTCGTCTATGGTGTTAGAGTGCAGTGGGAGCAGGGTGGAGTTGTCAGGGAAGCAGAGAGTGTGAAATGTCTGGTGGAGACCCAAAGCCCTTCATTAGCCACTGATCCCTGTCTGCTGAGTGAGGGGCAGTCATGGGCATCACAGCTCCTTTTTAGTTCCCCCCTCCAAAAAAAAAAAAGGGGGTGAGGGGGTGGAGGGTAGCTCCCCCATCCCCTGCAATTTAGCCCTTTGCCATTCATGCAAATTGGGTCCTGACATCTGCAACAGCCTGCCTCCTTTCTTTTATACATCTTTATTCCATCTCTTTTCTTTGGATCTTTTTTCCCCTCCTCAAATAAAGCCCCCTTTTGGATGGCAGAGCCTTGTTGCAGCTGACATGCATTCTATTACACACATCTGTGTAAAAGCAGCACTTTTTGTGGGTTTTTATATACATACACTAATATTTTATGGGCAAAGTATCAGAAAAATTTAAAACCCGAATGTAGTCTTCATTTATGATGTTATAAGGCAATTGTTGCATGTAGCATTTAAGGTCCTTGGCTGATTCTTGATCTTTTCAGAAGATTATAGAGGTTGCAGGCAGTGACTCTGGAGAAAAGGCAGTAACTAGGCAGCTTTCCCCCCTCCTCCTTTAGCTCCTGGACGAACTACTCTTCTTTGGCTCCAGAGGAGAGGCTGAAAGGGGAGGGTGGCTTTGCTCCAGCCTATATTTTGGGTTAAAAGGTAAAATAGATTAACTGGCTGTTAAAAACAAGTTTTACCTCCAACCCTTCACCCTCACTCCCCTCTATTTCTCTCTGTTCCCTCCACTTCAACTTCACCCTCTATGGTAGGGATGTGCTCAGTGGGGTCAACACTTTGCCCGTGAGAGGAGAGAGGCCTTGTATCAGTGAAGAGGCGATAGTTATCTCCAGCATTCCAGGGATGACAGAGAGATATCTGCCTGATGGCAGGGTTAGGGGGCTTAGAGAAGGGGCGGAGAAGGGAGGGGAGGAGAAGAGGTACAGGAGTTGTTGAGCAACTGCCCACCACCACCATACACCGCACACCACACACCTCCCTCCCTCCTTCCTTCCCTACATGCCTTTCTTGCTGCCTGACTGCCTCGCTTCCACACACATAGAAAAAACCCATCTAATTAGAAGCTCTTATTCCACTTCATTTAAGGGAACACTTAATGATGTGTTTTTGGGGGGAGACAACTACACATTATTTCTCATGCAAAAGGAACCACTCAGTTGTAGCCCCCAGGATGCAGATACAGCTGTGTTTGAGATGGAGGTTTGTCCTCATTTCTCTGGGGTGTCATGGCTGTTGGAGGAGAGGAAGGGGAAAAATGGCAGTGTTTTCTCATTCACCTTTAGCCAGTGTCCTAGTAGTAAGGAGGGGGGTGGCAAAGAGGAGGTGGGTAGTGACATCTAAGTTTGGCAGGGAGACTTGCTGAAGGAGAGAGTTTGTTGTAATTGCTCTGACAGGTTTTAAGGCTGTTAATGACTCCGGCCTGAGCGCTACCAATTTGTCAGCATGCTTGCTGTTTACTAAGCTGTTGTTTTATGGTCCAGTGCAAGGGGCTGCTGCTTGTTTAAGCACAGATCAGGAAATAATCAGCGTAAAACACTGGCTGCAGTGGTGCAGCCACACTAAAACAGTTCCGTTTAGAGCCCTCATCTACTGTATGGATCTGAATGAGTGCAGTAAACCATATGGTGTGTGGTCACACAAACACACACAAACACACTGATGGCTTACTAACTTACTGTTAGAAATTGGATGCTGAAGTGTGTGTTTTATCATTAAAGGGATTATGTTCTACTCGTTAGCACTTGTGTATGTGGCATGTTATGTGAGTGCGAAGCATATTGCTAGCATGTGGTTATAGCAAGAAGACCTGTAATCCCCAGTCGGCACAGAGAAACAGAGGGCTGGCAGTTCCACTAGTGTGAATAGAGCCTCTACGTGTTTGTGTATGTGAGAGAGATTGTGTGTGCGTCAAGAGCATGTGGTCCCAGAGCCGGCAAAGACCCCTCCGTAAATCCAGAGTAAATAAAAGGGGTAACCAGACGGACAAAAGAGGAGCCCCCACCGCTTCTCTCATTCGCTGCCATTTGGGGGGGACTGAATGTGCTAAACGCCGCTTATGTTGGCTGAAAAGTTGAGGAGAAAAAGAGGGAAAAGGGAGGCTCTAAATCCCCCCTCTTCTTTTCTCTTCATTCTCTGTGGCCAAGCCTGCAGGGATAGAGGTGGTGTAATAGGAGGGTGTTGGAAGGAGAGGTGGAGGGCCCGGTCACTGTGGTGTGCTAAGGTAGAGAAGGCTTAGCTTTAGTTCTCCCATCTACTCCTCTTTCCTTCTAACTCTCCTTGTGTGTTTTTTTCTCTTCTTCTTTTTTTTGGGTGAGCTTGGGTGAGCATGCCTGACTAGTTTGGGCTGACAGGGGGCGTGGGGGGTCTGTTGTAATTAGTCACTTTAACCACAGCTTCCATAAGCCACTGCTTCTACACTCTTGCTTCATTACCCTGAAACAAACGCAAGGGGCCTCCCAGCACAAAATCACTGCACAGCCTTTAGAATAATACACACACACAATGTCTAAAGCTTGTCTAGAGGCTAGAGTGCATGTATGTATAATGATATAGGGCCCAGTCTGGAGTGTTATTTGATAACTAACCATGACTGTGTTTGAATGTGTTTTCCAGCTATTGACAAGTCATTATTTATTCACACTCCAGTATATGAGAACAGTGGAGCAGGAGAGGGAAGACATTGGTCTACTGATAGCTGCAATATGTTTTACTCATGGTCATATCCATAATACTTCCAGGGCTGACTAGACCTTAGTGGCTCCCTTAGGGCCAGCGTACCTCCTAGACATGAAGCATGAGCCCTGGCTCTGAGTCATCAGGGCTGCCATGAAGTCGCCCTTACTTTCAAGCAGAGATTGTAGGACAGTTTGTACAGAACACAATTTATTTTGTGTGTGCAAGAAATCCTGAAGCGACCCTGAGTGTGCCAACATTAGATAAGCAGAGTTGCAATGTGTTTACAGTCCTATCCCAACCCGTTAATGAGCTCAGCCCTGAGACCAATTTACTCACAAGGAGATATATCTGAATGCATTTTTAATAACCACCCACTGGTGATGAGAGAGGGAATGTATGTGAGCGTAATGTGCTCTTGGACTTGCGCTTGTTTGTTTGCTAGCATGCTCATTCACTCTCTCACCCTTATTGCGTCCGGTCATTGTCTTCCATCTTGCCTGATTACACCTTCTTGCTTTCTGTGCATATGAAAATGTGCACAGAAACTTTCATTGCAAGCACTTTAAGTCAAGATCTTGATAGAACGAATGAGGAAGGAGAGAGGAGAAAAGGTTGAGAGAAGACAGAAAGAGAGAAAGTAGGAGAGAGAGAGAGGAGGAGGAGGAGGGGGGGGCTGTCTTTTTTCTGTCTCCAAGGGCGCTGCTTTTCCAAAAGTGCCTGGGGCTATACTCCAGCACCTCGGCTCCCCTAGGCCTTTCCACTGCCTCCTAATAGCCAACCCCCATCTGTGTCACATGGCCAGATGATGGGACTCTTCCCCCTGCTCTGCCCTGCACTTTTTTTTTCTTTCCCGATTTTTTTTTTCAGAGTGCACATCCACACAGGTTAGAATGGCAGAGTTGCCAGGGAACAGTCAGAAGCCATTAGCGTTTGGGACAATTTGCCCTGCAGCGTTCCTTCTCTCGCTCATAAGAAAAGAGTGGGGGTGGATGCAAAGCACCAGCTCTCCTTTAGATGTAATGAGGTTGTGCAAGTTGGATCTTCTTTATTCTATTTCTACTCTTTTATTGCTGCTACTGCTTCTCCTTCTTCTACTCTTCCTTCTTTTCATGTTTTGTCCACACTTGGTTTTTCTTTATTCTCTGTTGAGAATTTGCATATTGATGCATAGAAGTGTAGTAATTCAAAAACAACTATTTAAACTGCAGACAGAATTGAATGTTGCATATCTGATCTGTGGACACATGTCAGTATCCATGTGCATGTAAGAGAGAGAGAGAGAGGACCTGAAAAGCACAGGAGTCTGGTTTCATCCTTGCGGGCTAGGGCAGGAGGCAGCGAGCATGCTGGGTAATGAAGTGACAGGTCAGTCTGTAAATACGCACGGGTCGCTCTGGCCCTGGCCAGGGGGGAGGCTATCGCATTGCAGTGAAAATGGAAACGTCAATAAAATTAATCTGCCAGCCTTTTGGCCACTGTGTGGTTCTATTGGATGAGCCTGACTGCTCACAGCAGGAGAGGGATTTGGAGACTAGCTCGAAAATCAACACAAAACCTAGCAGCATACAAACAAACACCAAACTGTGTATCAACATTATTCAGTGAAGCTCAAAAGCAGAGAAACAAAGGGCGGGTGGTTAAAATTCACAGCTCACTAGTTGTGTTTTTATTGAAGTTTGGAAGCAAACTGGGGGAGTTAGACTTAGCTTCCGTCTGGGTCGCATTTCTCAGGAAGCCCCTCACAGTCAGGGTAGGGCTATGGCCAGACCAAAGTTTATTGTTTTAGGCTTTCCTGAACAAGGATTCGTACTTAGCCTGGGATTTATGGCATTTGCCACTAATGAATGCCCATTCTACAATTACAACACCCCTAGTCTGTGTCCCCGGTCCCATATGTCCTTCACAGGGGCTGTTGCTTCTTTAACTTCACACAGGGAGCGCAAAGTCGGCACTTCTTTGTTTTCCTCTTTCGTGTGGCTCTGCACTAATGATGTGGAAGGAAAACACTGTGCACAGACAGAAAAGAAAGACAGGGAAGAAAAAGAGAGGGAATAACAAGGGGGAGAAAAAAAAGAAGTTAGAAGTGCGGGCCCCTGCTGTCCTTGTATTCTTCATTTATTTTGCATTTGATTACGCCACCAGTCGGATCCTTTTTCTTTCCTCCTTTTTAATGTTATTAGTTCAAATATTTATGCGAGATTAAGGCTTGTATAGGTGGTTGTGATTGACGCCTCCCCAAAAACAGGAGGACATGCGAGTCTGAATTTTGAGAATGTCAGGGTCCTTCTCTTCCTTAGTGGAGGAGTTTTTCAGATACATAATTTAGATGCCCTCAAGGAAGGCTTTCAAGGCATTTGTGCCCCGGGGCAAGAAAAAAATAACTATGACTGTTAAAAGTAAATCATTTTTGCTAATGCACAATTAATGCTGGGGAAGAGGAACAAGAAAAAGGCAAGGGACAAAGATGGAAACTTTCGATTTAAAGGCGAAATCGTGTCAGGGTATGCGCATGTTTTCCTCATGAAATCAAACACTGATGGACATTAATGCAGGCAAAGCCACCGCTGGCCTGTCATGCTAATCTTGCGGCGGAATGGTGGGGGTGGCGGCGTGTTTTAGGGTTTGGGGTGGGGTGGGGGGGCGAGCAGACGACGAGTCCATTATGTGCATCGAAGTGCAACAATGAACCCCAAATCACATATCTACTTTAATTCTCATGCACCTCAACTGGATGCCACGAATTCACGGAGGCCTGTGTATTTCTACACATATCTGCATAACTCCATCCTGTCCCCTTTGGCTCTCTTCAAAAATGAAAAAATGCTCTACATTATGTCAAGCATGCAAATGTAATTGAATTAATGACATGAGTCCAAGTCTCTACTGTTCTTGAAGGCTCCTTGTCCATTTTTTTTTCCTTTCTTCCTCTTTCTATTGTAGAAATGCAATGAGGACCCTAGTGTTTCAGCGTCCAACCATAACATTAGAGTCATTAACCCCTCTTCCCTCCTCTTGTGCTCTGGGGTATAGTGCAGCTTTGCTAGGCCTCTCTTTAAACCCCTCACTTACTGTACAGGCCTGCGTCTAAGGCTAGCTAAAACCCCCTAACTTCCACATCCTCACTACACAACACTGGCTTTGCTGCAGGACTTTTGAATTCCTTCATGGGTATCTGGGGTATTTGTCCATTTATCCATCTTTCATGAGCCTTAAACTCAGCTTTGACTGTCTATACTTCTGTTTCATCTTTGACTTTTGTTCTGTTGTATTCTGAGTCAGTGTTGTGGTCTGGGATGTTATTTAACTCAGGGTTTGTTTCCCGTCCAGGAGATGGCTTAGACAACAGCGTTGCATCGCCTGGCACAGGGGATGACGATGATCCAGACAAGGATAAGAAGAGGCAGAAAAAGCGTGGCATTTTCCCTAAGGTGGCCACTAACATCATGAGGGCGTGGCTCTTCCAGCATCTTACGGTAAGACATTTTGAAGATACATGTGTTTGATATCAACCCATGGAGAAACACACACATACAATCAGAAACACACACACACAGGCACACCTGTCACATAGGCCTTACATAGGGAGGAAAGGAGTGATTGACAGCAGAGTTGTGATGCTCACCTGTCAGCCACCTGTCAGAGAGCCACAGTGACCAGGTCAATCTAATCAGTCTGGACTGTTTACTCCGCTCAGCACACTCTGGGTAAGAAGAGAAATGGCTCAACAACCCGCGACATTTATGCCACTGTGAGATGCACTGTGTGTCTGGCCTGAAGAAGATGGTTGTGGTAGTTAGAGGAGAGTGATGTTCTCCAAGAAGCAGTTTTTCACCAGAATGAGCAAAGACTTTCTATTCATCCCTTGATCAGTGTCAGATTTTTAATTGACTTGGTGCTAATCTAGCTTGTGTTTGAGGTTGAGCTGCTAATTTATTTCTCCTCCATAGCTGAGGGGTAATTGTTTGTTTGCCAAACAGTTCAGTCAGACATCCCTCACATTGGCTCATTCACATCACTAAACACAGTGATGCTACACGACTTGGATTAAATATTCAAATGCCACATTAATCCACATGTTCCGTTTAAAAACAATAAAAAGATACTCTCTGTTTAGCTGTTCTGTCGGTGTCTCTTTTGGAAAGAGGGTGGCCCACATGTCTCCTCACCCTTGCTAATGTCCGGACATTATCAGAACATCGGGCTGTATTGATTTTGCAGCACAGGTCAGATTTCAGAAGGAGGTGGCCACGCCGGGACACATAAGCTGCCTGAGCTTGTGGCTCCCTGTCCCTGAGATGGAGGGAGAGTGTAGTGTGTTTAGGCCAAGTAAAATCAGAGAAAGTAAAGGGGACTTATTTTAGTCTTGTAGCTCATCCGCACATTTAAGAGGGTCAGGTGCCCCCAGTGCACCCTGTAGCCCCCACCCCAAACACCACAGTGCCCACTCCCTGCTAAAAGCCCCTGTACCCTGATTACCTAACCAAAAGCCCAAGTAATAAGCGGCCAGCAAATACAGCCTAATTGAAAGGGCTGTAAATCCATTACATATTGGTCAGGGATAATCAGGAGTGCTTTAATCACTTTTATCTATTCAGGAGCAGTGAAGCTGCAACAGCAAAGCCCTGAGCCTCGCAGGCCTTAGCGGCTCCACCACGCCAGTCTGCACGCTTATTATTCTCATCATTATCAAAATGACTTCACAGCTGTTCACAGCTCCATCGCTCCCTGACTGGAGACCTCTCACCAATCCATACACACCAAGCTTCAGTCAGAAGCTTAGGGCGGGAGGAAGGCTAAAGTTTTTGTTATTATTAAGTATTATCTGAGAAAGTGTGCTTTTTTTCTGCTTTAGGTCTTTTTTCGGGAATTGTCTTGATTGCTCATGAGTGGCACAAAGGGAAAATATGCACCTTGTGATTTGGTGTTTGGTGTTTGGTGAAAGCCTCATACAGCTTCAACACCCCCATCTGCACCTTTTGGATAAGTCGCCAACAATTTTCTTTGGAATTGTTTTAAAGCTGAAGAAGGAAGGGAGAAAATCCAACGTTGGGCACATTTTTCAGAGAGCTTGTTAATTCAGATAGAGAAGAGCTTTCAAGCCTCTCTTTCTCTCTGTCCCTCTCTCCTTTATCACATCCCCTGCTTGTAGATGTTCTCCAATCTTTATTTGTTTCTTTTGTGTAAAGCCTTGGCCAGTCTTGTACAAATAATAATCCCTCCCTTTTAACCTGCCTTCATTTCTCTGCTGAGGAAGAGGACTAATTGAATTATCCCCCTTCTCTTCTCACCATCCAGTTCTCCCACCCATAAACTCTCTCTCTCACACACACACACACACCCATTAACCATTCTCCTTTCTTTTAATTTGTTAAGCAAATGTATTTGCCATAGCTGGATGCGTTTGTGCAAGGGTGAATTCTTGGGGACTTTGGCCCCTGAATGGCCTATAGCGGCATTCTGCCATTCACGCATTCATTAACTGAGGGGTGAGGAGTGAAAGGAGCGGCCTTGTATTTTCTCGAACTGAGGGGCCAGCATGGAGCTTCTCTTCCATGAGCCACAGGGGTCTCTCTACATATGTTCTCAACATCCAGCCATTGTCACATCTTCTGAAAAGCTCAAAAGGACAGGACCCCCCCTTCACACACACAAAAAACAACACAGGCCAATAGTAACAACTGTTGGCTTTTAGATTCTGTATAACAAAATTGCCCTCTCCCTCGCCCCTCCCACCATCCATCCCTTTGCTCTGACCTCATACTCTCTTGGGAGAAATCATGACATGATGGTCACATCTAGAAAGTAACCTTATTTGAACTTGAATTTACCCTCCAGCTGAAGAGATGAGTACAGGTTTTGATCTCACAAAACATAAAAAGACTTAACAATCATACTGTAAGGAATCTGGGATAACGCTGACCTCTTTTATGCTGAGGCCACATGCACATGCACTAGGGAGCAGGTGAGCTGGTGACCTTAAATGTCCCATATGTAATTGGCAAACGGCTGGACAGATCAGCTGGTGTTAGCTGGCAGAAGAGGGTCAGACTGTCTCTGCACTCCCTTCTTCTATCCTCCCTCCCTCTTTTTCTCTCTAATGCCCCCCCTCCCTCCCTTGCCATGAGTTTCTGGATGTCTTCCAGCCACATTAGGGGAAGGGAAATCCCAGACTGTTGGTATAAGCTTTTCAATACTACAGGGAGATTATGTTATCAGAAAGGTAAACTTCACTGTTAGGGGCAAAATGTTCTGCTGTACTTCCAAAGCATAGACTACACAAGTCAGGATAAGAGCAGGATAGGTAAATGTAAGAAGAAAAGACGAGATGAGAGAGCAAAAAAAGTGATTCCCATTGTGTCTTTGACAAAAGCAAACTCTAAATTTTACAATTAGCTGCTTGGCGCCCCGGTCCTTGCCTCCCTCTCACCCCCTGCTAGCCCCTACTCACCCCTGTAAAGACAAGGGTCGGCCTTGCAATGAAAACAGGAAGCACTCAGATACAAAGATACCTCTCCAGGCTCTGGCCTTGTCTTTTGACTAGTGTAAACTCTCAAACACCTATGAAAATAAATAGGGGACCTCAAGAGCAAACCAGGCCAATGGAAAAGTTTACAATTGTGTGTAGTTACTTGGAAGGGAGGGAAGGATTGTGTGTGAGAGGGGGAGAATGGTCAGTTAGATAAGTAAGTAGGTAGCCCTCTCGAGCATCAAGCGTCTCAGGTTCTGCGCTGGGCCACCCTTTGGCCTGGGTGTTTGGGGAAATGCTGTTAAGCTGCTAAGCCAGGTGTATTGGTCCCCTGGGCTCCTTGAAAGGGAAGTGATATATCCTTTGGTCATTTAGAGAGTCCTTTGACTGTGAAGTAGAACTGAATGTTCAGATGAGATTTTGTTTTTGTATGATTAGATGGTATTTAAATAAAGCATCACTAGTTTTGATCCTCTTGATTTTAGCAGTATTGATTCATGAGCTGTTTTTTTGAATAAAGTGATGAAATGAAAGATGCCAATGTGGCAATATAAGCCCTGCCTAATATAGGCATTCACTGAAATGAGGAGTTTTGTGAGGAGTTGAGTGCATTATGCTGCAAACATCATTAGATACACTAGTGACAGTGGCGACCCCCCCCCTCCACCACCCCTACACACACACACAAACATAGCATTAGTCTCCATGACAACAGGGTGTCATCGTCAGGTCGAGCCCTCCTATGGGAGCTGCTCTCTCTACCACCCTTTATAGACGCACATAAAAGAGCCAGCTAGGGTCATTCACAAGACATGGGCGCAGGCAAGGCCGAACCCTGGCAACGGATGTTTGTTCCATACGATAAACAAGTGTACAAGTCCATCCCGCAAAAAGAGAGGGCATGTTGTTTGAGTAGACTAAACAGTCAGGCCTGTAGTATCCCCAGTTTTGTTTAAGCTTCTCTAGTCCTTCTAATCCTTGTGTGTTGTTCCAGGACAAGCAGCATTTAACTGGTGGAGACACACATCTGCAAACAGTTTGAAATACCCAAGCCCTTCCTCCTTTTACATTGCACTGCCGAAAGCTGTTTATTCCATTTTTGTTGGTGTCTACTTTTTTCCAGTATACATGATACCATTCATTTTTTATTTTTTTTTTAATAAATACACTTTTTATTTGATTGTTCATTTGTAGATTTTTAATGTTTAGGAACAGAAAAACTAACATTTTAGTATATATCTAAATATTTAGTTTCAGAAATCTGTTAACTTTTCCTACTCCTTAGTTTGTTGTGACTTTAAATGGAGAGGGAGGTGGAGACAAAGGAGAGGCAGGGAGTAGGTTTAGGGGTAAGAGTGAAGGGTGAGGAGGGGGTAAAGAGGGGGCTCCTAAAGGTCACAGAGGTGGACGCCTGGAGGAGGCCCACACACTAATCTGTCATGTGCTTGTTTGCCTGAGAAGCCCAAAAGTCAGTTCTCCAGTCACCCGTAGCAACTCAGGCGACAGTGTGGTTCACTGCCACTGCCCAAATGTGACTATCAGCGGAGGACGCAGGAAAGAGAGTCATCACAGTGCTTTTGTGACAATACCCGGCGCTTTGTGTGTGTTTGCAAAACAGATGTTAGCGACAACATGACAGGATAGTTTTAGTGATGTTTAGCACAGGAGTCATTGAAAGTCATTGATAATGAGTGTTGGAGGAGACCTTTGGAGGGAGGCGGAGGGGGTTTTGAGGTTTGGTGCCTAGCTATTGTCTAGTCACTGTGTTCTAATGTTGGCTGCTCAGCGACCCTGGAAAACAGAGACACAAGCCACCTCAGTCTGCCATCTGTTCTTTCCCAGTCAGGTCAGGACCGAGGGGCTATGACAATGACTGACTCAGATTCAGATACTACAGTGTAAAGATACTTCAGAAATTCTTTATTTCACTCAAGAATTTTGCCATCTTTATCAGGACTTATTAAAAGAATGAAAAATGTTTGAAGGCATATCCAGTGACTGTCCACAGCCTGGGTAGTCATATGAGAGGCTGCTTTAAGTTTGCCGTTTCATTGCTGTGCTGTGTTAGCGTGTCACAGCTGTGTGAGTGAAAAAAGCCTTGTTTACAGTGTGCTTTGGCATAGATGCTGTTCCAGAGATTTAGTGCTGCATTAGAATGTAATAAGCACTAATTCGTTTCATGCTCCGACATCAGACCTTTACACTTTGCCCCCTAATCCAGATCTGCCACAGTTCCACTTCAAAGCCAACTTTCCCCACGTGGAATCCACTGACATACAAAGCATGGCACATTAACTTTACATACACTGTGTGATGTGTGTGTGAAAAGTGCTGGTGTGTTTATTTTTGTTTTTAGTTTTTTTTGTGGTGTTTTTTTATGCCCATAGGCCCGCATATCCTCAAAATGAGCATCATGTTATTTTGCATGTGTAAATGCAGGGATACCTGCCTCTCCTCCTTCATGCTGCTGCATACTTCCTGTTAATTTTCTATCCTGCTGTTTGCATCTTAATGCAGGTTGTTTAATGAAGTAGCAGAAATGAGTGCTTTCGCTGAGGGACTGTTTACGGCACATTCCCTCTGCATGGAGGTGATTAAGCTGTGTGAAACTCCACAGTGTTTGCCAAAGGAAAAAAAAGAGAAACCTGCCACAGTAAGACAAAAATAGAGGAAACACAAAAGAGGAGACTGAAATGTTGTGGTGTAATGTGCATTTCTTTAAATGATGGTTTTACCATTGTGTCCTCATGAAAGAGCAGAAGCGCAGCATGAGTTTGACCCACCCCTGCAGAGGTGACTGCACATGCCCTGACCACAGCAGACTACAAACAGAGCTGGGCCTGTGGAGGGCAGTCAGATTTATAAACTCAACACCATGAACAGTGAGAGACTCTTACAACAATACACACGCACAAACCGGAGGAGATTTTTAAGGCCCTATATGCTCCGCTGAGAATAGACCCCAGCTCGGGAAAATCTCCCTGCCTTCAGCGTTGCCAGTGGCTTCTGTAGTCATAACACAGATCCAGACTAGGATGTGACGGAGTTATGGGAAATAGGACGCGATGACGTCATTTGTAATAAGGCACCCCATGTGGTAGTCTGTGATAGCACATATGCCCCGGTGAGAAAAAAACATGGTTATTAAGATGGTGGTAGCTGATTCTGTGCTGTTTTCCGTTTTCTACACTTTTGGGGTTATCTTACTCATAACAAAATGTATAAGAGGATTTTGGTTTCACATCTTAGAGCTAGTTCCCTTAAATTACCCCTTACCCTTCCAGGGGTTCCACCCTGCAGGCAAGTCTCTTGCCCCCATGGTTGATTGCAGGGTTGTGGCAAGAGCTGTTAGAATAGTGGCTGCTGCTTGCCCGGGACCATAGAGGCCAATGAGATTCTGCTGCAGGCCCCTGAGCTGCCCCAGCATTGCTTTGATATTCATCTCACACCAAGAGAAGAAAATGCAAAAGGGAAAAGGGAACAGTACCGGCCTGGAAACGGCAAACTGGCTAAAGAAGGGAGGAGGAAAAAGGTTGAGGGATGGAGGCGCTGAGAAGAAATCAAAAACAGACTATGTGTTTCACTGTTTGGTTTGTCATGGGACCCTAGCTGCACCAAATCCCACTCGTGCCATTTTTGTGTGATTTTTCTCCCCTCCCTTCCTATGCTCTTCTCAAATGCATGCTTTTGTTTTGCCCAGCGCTCAGTCCAGGGGCAGGCAGAGGGATTCCTGCACAGTGGGATCCTTATAACTGGGAGCCATGTCTCTTGTTCTCACCTCTTCCCCCCACTTCCTCACCTTTTCATTTTTTCCCCATTGATATCCTCTCTTTTTCTCTCTCTCTCTGAACATATGGACTGGTTTTTAAAAGAGCGCCCAGTCCACATCAAAGACTGACGCTGAGCGGGTCAATTTGTTGCTGCTTTCCCCAACTCTTCCCCCTCCACTCGCCACAGTGGACCCTCCCTGCACCACAGCTTTTTACCCAGAATGCTTCATTGCTCAATCATTTCTGCCTAGCATATATATTGAGCCATATGTTGTTGCTGTCTGTTCCCCACACAGAGCAGACATAATTCACTTCAGATCTAGATTTCTCTGCAGCCACATCCCCCTTAGATCATGTAAGGCTATACAAATGAGCATGTGTGATAGATGACAATCTCTGTATCAAAAATAGCTGTACCACACACTGATAAGAAAAAGCAGATGGATAGAGGAAGAAGAGAACCAATGAAAAATCAAATAAAAAGAACAAATAAATATATAAATCCAAATCTAAGCAGAGCAGGCCTTGGCTCCAGATGTGAATCTCTCTGAATATTGATCGTGGGGAAAGCTAGTCCCCCCCATATCCCCGGGGCTGCAGCGACTGACACACAAAGCACCTCTCTAAAGCCCATAAACCAGCTTGTACAATTATTTAGATAAAGAGGGCGACAACAGCAGTGTATGCCTCCCAACCCAGAACCACCTCCTCCTCACTCCTGCTCCTCCTTTTCCTCTTTCTCATCCAGCATAGAGATGAAGAAATATAAAAAGGGGGGCAAAATGTGTAATTAGCCACACATTTCTGAATCCTCCTTAATGTTCATTACTGAAACCAGGGGCAATTACAAGTTCAAAGGGGTTTAGGGCACCCGCAGCCCGCATAATCAGTCACAAATTAAGCACCGCTCATTTGTCATAGCACAGCATGCACACTTGTACATGCACGCAGAAACACACATGCACGCATATTGTCAGAGTTGAGTCATAGACAGGCTGACAGGCATCAATTTCCATACATGCACAAATCTGAGCTACCCCTAGGCTCTGGGATAGGCCGCCCAATCCTCTTATGCTCTGATGCTTTGTTTTCACTAGACAACAGCAAACGCCACTGACACCTTCACCTTTGCTAGCTCAACATTATACTATATCCTTCTTGCGCTCATCCTCTTATAAGTGTCCTGTTTGCACTTACAATCCCTGCAACCACCTGTCCCACACCATCTCCATTTTACAGCTTTGTTTTTGTAAACCTCTCTCTCTCTCTTCCCCGCTGTCTGTCTCTCCCCACCTGGCTGTGTCCCTGCAACACGTGACAGTGTGTGTTTCACGTCTGTCCCCGGAGGTGTATCTCAGTTACCTCTAGGGCTAGGTCACAATGGCTAATCCTGTCTTCAGGTGGCTGTTTAGCACACTGAGAGGAGAGCTCGCAGAACCGGAGGTGAGCTCCTGTTACAGGACTCCCTGACCAGGGGTCACCTCCGACACTGTCACACATATACACACACACTCAGAAACATACACATGTCTTGGTGGGAAAGGTAATAACATTTGCACATACATACACACATACAGAAGGTTTCACACACACACACACACACACACACACATTAAGACTGCTTATCTATCCCAGGTGGCTCAGCCTTCTCTCTTGTGCTTCTTTATCTCTCTACTGTACCGCTGCTCATCTAGTCTTTCTATGTCTTCTCTCATTCCCAGATCAGTCTTGTTCACATTAGGATTCCCTGATATGATCTCCATGAAGGCTTGCTCTAGTGGCCATGCGTTGCCTGTCCTGCCCGGCACCTTCATTGTTTAAGCTTGTCTCACTCAGGGGCACAGTCAGGTCTCTAGTGAATTGAATGGAGCCCTATCATGTGTGGCTCTGCCTCAGCATAGCGGGAGAGAGAACTCATTTTTCAATGGGGGAACGACATCCATCTCAGCAGCCAAATGTTGGCTGTTTCATTAAGTAGCCCATCCAGGCAGACAGATGTGTTCACCACACAGCCATGTTTGCCTATGCAAGAGCGTGTATTAACCCACAATCCTTTGGGGGAGATTAATAGGCTACCAGCCCCTTTCCATTGATTATCTCCATGCCATTTTCCCCTCCTTTCCTTGGCTAGATATTAAAAACTAATGAAGCCTATTGAAAACGAGAACCGCAAGTCTCTTCACGGATCATTTTAGGTTATTTGGACTCAAACAGAGAGGGATCTCTTTAAGGCACAGTTTGAGTCGAATTAAGAAAATAAATGTGGAGAGCAGTGTTGAAGAAACAGGCGAAAAAAAAGAGGAAGAGAGTGTGACTGTAAAAAGATGTGTGTTTAAGGAACGACAGCTCCACACTGACACATGGAGCGGAGACGAGGCAGATGTTAGCAATTCCAGAGCATAGCAAAGCATTCCTAGTGTTGGAACAATGTCCTAATTGCCATAATGGAGGTGGTAAGCGCTGACAGTAATGGAGTCGTGGGGATCCATCCCCAGCAACCTGAATTAGGGGCCGCTTGGCAGATCCACTTCAAGATGGCCTGAGCTATTTTTTTTTTGTCAAGATAGATGTTTTAATCTTGTTTTTTTCTTTCGAAGTTGATCTGTACTTTGAGCACTTTTCTCACTAGTGCCATGGTGTTGGATGGCTCGTAATGAAGGTGGGCATTGCCATGTGGATGGAGAAGTTGGTGTGGAGTTGTGTGACAGAAAGATCCAAGAGACCTGGGCGGAGAGTGAGCAAAGAGTTAAAAGCGTCCATGTGATGGGCTCACCTCTGCACCAGGCCTGGTGAAAGGCGGCGGGGTGCTGTCGGGGAAAATGACTTCCTGAGACATTACCATCAATCACCAGACAGGTCAGGCCCCCCAATCCCGCCATGAGGATGGAGGAGAGGAGAGGGGGATGGGGATGGAGGATTAGACGAGGGGGGACGAAAACAGAGAGGAAGACTGTTGGGGAACAGACTATTAACAATCTCTTCCTCTCACCGCTTGACTGTTTTATGTCCTTCTCTTCCTCTGCCTATCTGTCTCTTCATGTCTTTCTCTGTTTCTATTTTCCGGTTCTCCATAAAACGGCTACCCAGGCATTCAGGAATGGCCCCTGCTGGTCAGAGTCCTCTTCTCGGCTCAATTGCATCATTAATTATTCCACAGGCAGTGGGCTAGAAGCAAATCTAAAGAGAGGAAAAGAAATAGAGAGGGAGCAAGAGTTAGATGGGGAGATGGGGGACAGCTGTCTAACACCCCCAGTTGGTCTTGCTCTCACTCTCTGTCTCTCTCTTTCTCTTTCTGTAAATGAAGGATGGGAGAGGGGAGGGGCTTGGGTTACCTCAGTGAGCGGTTGTGTTACATTCCTGAGAAGGGAAGGGGTGGGGGGGGTGGTTCAACGAGTTGTTGAAAAGAACACAGACGCTTGTCAACAGCCTCAGAGCCAGGGAGCCATCATGCCTTGCGTTAGGCCCGTAGGTCAATGACCTTCTATTGCACCCAGGCAAAGAGAGGTAGAGGGAAACATTGAGGAACAAGGGGAAAAAAATCCTCCATACGGTACGTGTCACTGCTTGTCTGTGGCAGAGGTCAGTCAAAAGTCTCAAAAATCTCCAAAGCTTCTCTATCTCTCTTCATCCATATAACACTGTACGAGAGCACTGCCTGAGTGGATTAGCTTTTGCCAAAGCGCTAGTAGTCGAAGGAAGAGGAAAGCAGCCAGAGAGAGACAGAGAAAATGGCAAGCGCTGGCAGTCAAGCTAAAATGGCCCATTAGATTTAAGGAGTAAAAGTTCATCAGCTTTATTAATGGGAAGGTATATAAATGAAGTATGAATTACCTGACTTTTATGGAGTGGCGAGAGTGAAACTGGAGTGTCTTATGATATAATGTTTTAGTGAGCTGTTCCGAGCGCTCTGATGAGCAGGCTGCAGAGGGGAGGAGGAGGAGGAGGAAAGGAAGAGTGAAGTGAGAGAGAGACTGAAGTGTGCTGGGGTCCCATGAGTCCAGCGGCTGGAAGGTTGCCTGATTGTTGCTAACATGCGTAGCTGATCGGGTTAGCTTGGAGACAGGGACATTTGTAGCTTCCAGGCTTATTCTTTGCGTGTCATTAGGTAGCATAGTAAAAATTGCCAGAATGAAAAAAAGGGTGGTGACTATTTTAGGTTTTGTCACTCTTCTACACATATGCTGCCACAGCTGAACACATCTGCAGTTGCACGTGCACAAGTACATACATGCATGCAAACAGATGCATAAGCATGAGGAAACGCACAGACAGACTCACACACAAACACACACAAACACACATGCTCTACACCATCCTGTAATAAGCGGTAAGCTGAGCTTGCTGATGGTCATCCTCCCATGGGGCTGCTGGGTGGCTGCCAACTTCCTGCCTGCTTTGTCAGTGGATAAAGCGCCTAACAAACGAGAGGGCTGTAGCTAGGCAGGCCAGCCAGGTCAAAGGTCACATCGGCCCCCGGGCAGGATTGAGCCTAAGAGCACTGCAAGGAGAGAGAAAGAGAGGATGGAAGAATGCACTTAGGTTGGCTGCTATTAACACACTAAAAGCTAACAAAGCCTTACGTCTTCTCTTCTCTTCTCTTCTCTTCTCTTCTCTTCTCTTCTCTTCTCTTCTCTTCTCTTCTCTTCTCTTCTCTTCTCTTCTCACTTCATGAAGGCATTTTAACTCCTGTGACATGTCGACCCTCCCTTCAGAAAAATTAAGAAAGTAAAAGATCCTGAGGGCATTTGTCAGTCCACACAGCCTCATGCAGCCAGCCGCCCCTGGGTGTTGAGCAATGACAGGAGATATCTTCTTGACTCATACACTCCTAGATGAAAGGGGAGCTCAGAAGCCTTGCATTTCTGAAAGGCAAAAACTGTATTCAGCAGAGAACAGACACAACAGGTAGGGACGTGGTGGTGACTGATCAGGGCTTGGCTGGCTTTGTTCCATGGAAGTACTTGTGATCACACATGAATGCACCTATGGTTACCATCAACTATGCTCCTCTGTCTCACTGACAGCGACATGATCTGAAGTGTCTGTCTGTCATGGACCTGAGAGCTTTTCTCAGTAGCAGAGGGCAGAGAAAAGGAGAGGCAGAGGAGAAGAAAAAAATGTTTCTTTCCACCCCAGCTGTCCATTCGCAGGGGGAGAAAATTTGACATGGTTGACTTGAACACATTTAGCATCATTAGCAAACAGGAAGTGTCCCCTGCAGCTGTTTTTTGGCAGGGGAAGGGGGTGTTCCTGCCTGCAATGTACTGGGCAAATGTTACCTTCCATGTTTGCCTTTGATTTTTGACCTGAAAACAAAAATTGACATTACAAATGTCCTATGATATCTTCCAAATTGGCTTGACATTCCATAGTTGGCCCCGGGGGTTTCTTGTTTGTCCTCTGTAAGTGGTTGTGCTCTTGTTGTTGTGTCCTGAGGCTTACTATTAGAACGCACTGGCCTTTCTCTTGAGAATGCAGAGTCTTAAAGAGACAGAGGGAGAGAGGCTAGAAAGAGAGCTGAAAGAGGTGCTGATTGTGTATTTGAATACTTATTCCCATTAAGTTAGTGCACAATGAAAGGGAGAACCGTCAAGTGGAAACCCTCAGAAGCTTCTATTTGAAGAGTGAACACCCCCCCTTTTCTCTCAAGCTCAGTCTGTCCATCTCTCCACAAATGAATCTGTTTCTGTTTCAATTGAAGATCAGCCCCACTTTACTTTGACTTAGGAAGTTAAACAAAGTCTGAAGAACACAATAGAGAAAGAGGATAAACTTAGAGAGACCCTGTATGTTAATATTAAGTACTTTTTCCAACAGACTTTATCAACAGGCTTTAGGTTGTAAGTGCTTTACAGTCTTGACATTGGTTGGATTTCTTTATAAAGGCTTGTAAGCTTCAGACTGACTTAATAGTATCTAATACCCTACAGTATATTAAAATATAAGTAAGTGTAAACAAGTCTTTTTTTTTAATAAAATGTGTAGATAGGTCATTAAAAACTAGTGTTGATGTTTATTCCACTGCACATTAGTTATAGCATGTGCTACCAACGACTTTGTGAATGGCCCTGTAACAAGTCGTGTGGATGTGGGGTTGTCCCAGGCAGAGTGGGTGGGTCTTCTGCTTTGACGGGCCCACCAGGCCTCTAATGATCTGCTTATAGGTCTTAAAAGTACCTCGCAAAGTAGGGACACCAATTACTTCACACTGCCCACAAGCAACATCATAGTACATAAAAACACGTCATCTTAGAGAATTACATTATAAAGAGATCTGCCACAGACTTACATATAATCTGAATAAATCCATTTGTAGGAGGGTGATCCTTTGGTTCTGCAGCAAGATTTCCTGAATAGTAAGAGTGGCTGTGTGTTGACATCAAGGAAACTAGAAAGGAGAGCAGAGGAGAGCTTGGTACCCCTGAGCAGGCAGTTACCACAACAAAGCCAGCAGACTGGTCTAAAAAAACCAGGCCAAATTCCTGCCCTCTAGGACCTGGCTTAAAGCTTGAGCGGAAACTTTGAAAAAAGGGGACGAGATGAGATGAGAGGAGAGGAGAAGCAAAGAGGGAGTGAAGAAGATGCGAGACAAGGGCAGAGGAGTTAGTGAGAAAGGGATGGCTGCTGGGGCCTGTAGAGTATGGCGGGAAAGGGAGAGATCGACAGAAACGAGAGAAAGAGAGAGAGAGAGAGGAGGCTAGGCCCCCACTGTAAGGATGGAGGGATCGAGTTCCTCCTCTTGAAAGCGTAAGGGCAGCCATGTGGTGGAAAAAGAAGCCATGAACTCGATCTGACGATTAAATAGGCACATCTCTTTGGCTGCAGGCCTCAAATGGGACCATGTCTGCAACACAGCACACACATGTATGTTACCGTTGGCAAACTGCAATAGATCTACAGGTTGAGCTCAGTTGATATTTGTTCGGGAGTCTTTAGTAAATGTGCATAATGAATATGTTTTTATACTTTTGCTTTCTTTATTGGCTAAAAGTGATATGTTATCATTTCATTATGTATGATAGCGTTTGGAAAACCCTCTCTCTTTTTGTTGGTCGATTACTAAGTCCTGGAGGTGCATTGGGATTGTGTGGGAGTGATTGCTATTTAGCCTCATGGAGCTTGATACAATCAGATCCCTATATCTTACACATCCTCTAGGGCTCCTTCCATTCATTCCTCCCTCGTTCTGACTCCCCTCACCCACTTTACTCCCTCTGTAGCTTGGCAGGCGAGCGGGGCAGTTATGCCGTAGAGCTTCTCTACAACCTTGCACTGTCTCCAGTGAACATAAATTAATGGTGTAGAGCAAACAGGCTGCTGGCTAGGGTCCAGGAGTTGGCTACAGGAGCCCAGCCAGCGATTGTTGTGGGGGGCCGTGGCAGCAGCAGCAGTAGTAGTACTGATGCACTGCCAACCAGCCAAACTGCCAGCCAGTCAGAGAGGCAGACAGACAGACTAGGGGCCCTGTTGCTCTATAATAGATGCCACAGGCCTTTACCAGTCCGTCTTGTATTTGCAATCATCACTGTTTTACAGTCAGAGGGCAGTCCACTGAGAGCCCTTACACTTAGTGTGGAAGCTTTGGAGTCTGGAGTGAGAGAGACAGAAGTGTAGTGGTATGTTCTGAATGCAGATTGTACAAGGTGTAGATATGGATGTGCTTTCATTTGCTGTTATCAGAGGTTGGCATGCAGTGCGTGTGGTTTGTTGTTTGGCATCATGTGAGTTCTGTTTATAAGTCGGCTCTATCTGTGTGTGTGTGTGTGTATGTGCAATTGAGAGAGAGAGAGAGAGAGAAGGAAAGAGAGAGCAGCAAGGTTGAGTCATTGAGTCATGTGGCATTCTTGCCTGTTTTCAGACTGTTGTCAGGAAGCGGTGTAGTTCCGTTAAAAAAAAAAAAAAAAACACCCAAATAACCCTCTACCACCACCCATATCCACTCACCAAAAGAGGCCACAAGCTGGCACTAATGAAGACAGAATGAGAAATAAAAGGGGACATAGATATGAAGACATTTGTTTTTTAATAACTTTGCATTTATACTTTTTAGTAGCTGTACAGAAGAAGTTAAGTCAAAGTTAAGATCAAATTTCCAAAGCAGGATTACTTACAAACACTAGATTTATTTCACCATTATTATAATTGTATTAGAATTAAAATGCTTCAGTATTTACTGACAATTCTGCAGCATCAATTCTCTCACTGTCAGAAGTACAAATGTTTTCTTTTTTTTTATTGTCAAGTGTCCATCTCTTTGATGCTTACACATGGAAGTAATTAACTGCATTCTTCATTTTAAATCACAAAATCTGTCAGAAACCTGCAGCTAAAAAGAAATATTAGGCACGCTCTATGCATAGTAAAGACTCATGACAAATTCAGAAACGCCAACTGGATTTATTTGTCATATCTGTCATTTGATCTCTCAGTAATGCCGATATGCATTCAATCTCATTGTCATTTGTCAAAGAAGCCAATTGTAATGTTATTAGCGACGGCAACTTGATATTTAAAATGTGCCAATCTTACCCCAGCTCAACACAGAAACCATATTAAAATGTCATTCCTATATTTGATTGCATTTATTTCTGACAGTGAATATTATTATTATCCTCCAGTCACTTTGATTAAAAACAAATACGATTCCAATCAATGTGTGGATGGATGAAAGGAAATACTGGGATACAGCTTTTCTGCATAAAGAAGTCACAAAAAAGCCCATCAAGTCTGCCAATACTTAAAAGCATTACGGTGACAAATAAACACTTAAAGTTGAGCGAAACATATAGAGGCAGATTATCTAAAACCGAAATCCAAGGGACAAATTAACTAGGGCTAAATCACCCCTTGCATCTGGAGCAAATCCTTTGTGTTGCCATGGCACTGGGGGTAAACAGCCAATGGCCTGTGATTTCCTGGGAGTCATTAGCATGGAATAGGTTTGCAAGCCTCTGCAACCTTGTGACCCAGCTCTATAACTCATGTCAGACACTGATGATGTAATTCATCAATGGGGTCCACCGGCAGCTTGGGCAAAGGGACTGCAGGTTCAGTGGGTGGAGATGAAGCAGCAGAGTGGGAAAAGTGGTGGGGGTTGCATGGAACAGCCAGGATAATGATCAGGCTGCAGGATTTGATGACGGCTGCAAATAGGTGTCAGGAGAGTACGAAAGTGATATATAGCAAACTGGATGTTGAATGAGTAGATAGGAGTCAGTGTGGGTGAAATGTGTGGTGTGAAGTAAGAGTAGATGTGGTTATTGTATATGGTGAAATGCCAAGCTGGGCTCAGGGGGGGTTTAAGGACCATACACAGCAGATGATAGAGCTAGCTCAGCTTGTAATGTTCAACAACCACAGGGGCCATTACATCCAGCACTATCAGAGGGCACAGAGCACATCAGACACTGTAATTTAGGCAGCAGTCACTCACACATACACCCATGCACACACAGCACTTCGATTCAGGATAAATGGCACAGTGTGATCCACCTGCCTGTGTGTTTGTGTGTTGATGTTTTGCTGAGCATTTTTAGGTCAGATTGTTGAAACTGGGACAACATGTGTCCATCAGAAGATGTGCCATTAACAGGTTTCAACATAATTAACAGAGTTGCTTCGATCGGAGGCTTGTGTTGTCAGTGGACAGCAAATTGAAACTGCTCATTTCTGGCTCTAATTATCTATAGACTGTTTTTGCGGTCAATCTTCTTTTAAGGATATTGGCCTTGGTGTTTGTAACTGAACATATTGAGTGGATCCAAAGCTAGTGGGGAGATTATCAATACCATCTTTGATCTTGGGCTGTGTTTGTGTTTCATCCATTAAATAACCATGTCATACTGTCTCCTGAGGGTAGAGAAGGTTGTCTCCAGGAGGAAGCATGTCAAATAATTAATCTTTAGGCTAGTGTGTTTAATGTTTATTCACCAATTTACCCCTCTTTCCTCTTTTCATTACAGACTTTCATTG
This sequence comes from Parambassis ranga, assembly GCF_900634625.1. Lineage (NCBI taxonomy): Eukaryota > Metazoa > Chordata > Actinopteri > Ambassidae > Parambassis > Parambassis ranga. Next base: position 11,504,605 of record NC_041042.1, read on the forward strand.
ATTTACCAACATGCATGTTGTTTTTACTTTGGCAATTATTATTAAAAGGTTAGTCAGGGGGCTAAATAGCCGCTCTCCAATTTCATGGCTGCTGCAACATTGTAACCACTAGGCCCACCATGTTGACTTGTGTGTGTGTATGTGTGTCACTTCAGCCACCACACACCATTTTCTGTAGCTGAGATTTCAGAGTGCTTGCTTTAGGGAAAGCTGCCACTACGTAAAAAGTCTGGGTGGCCCGAAGTCTGAGCCATAAAAAGACGTGTGTATGTCGAAGAGGAGGGGCAAGAAAGGAAGAGAGGACAAAATGAAGACAGGATGAGGAGAGGTTATTTACAGGCACTGAAAATTTGCTTCCTCGTGAGTGCGTGCTGTGCCTGTGTGCGAATGTGTGCAAGTCTTGTAGTTGATCGGGTTGATCATCTGACACAGCAAGGCAAGGAGTAGGGGGAATAAGCGAAGGCTTGAAGAGGTATGAGCCGAACAAAATAGGATTTTTTTTAGTGGTCAGAGTAAATCTCCTTACTCAGGGGTTTTGTGTGCAAGGGGGGCTTTAACGTCCCCACTCTCCTTGATGAGACATCTTTCTTGTTTGTTCAAACCATTCATTACGCAGTGGCTGTTGGACGAGCTGTGCCGCTGGCCGGCGTATTTATCACCAGGCTAGAGCACGCTCTGGCTGACAGTAGGCGATTGATGACCGGGTCCGGCCCTGAGAGGCTGAGGAAGCCTTAATACAATGTAAATGACCCACTCCCATTTCTAATCTAGGCTGCTCCTATCCCCACACTTTCATATCACATCAATGTGTGTATTGCTTCTGTGCATAGGTCTGTGCAGTATGTGCTGCAGGAAGGGAGAATGTGTTCTGTTTGTATATTTGTAAGCCTTTTCTGATGGTGACCGAGGTCACGTGAAAGCACAAAGGAAGCCCAGGAGTGTACGGGGGAGAGAAAGAGTCATTCTGACTCTGATTGCATACTGCTGTCCACATCGCATAAGCACATGCATATGGATTCATACATGTTGCCTATATAAACTCAATGGACACTGTGCACACTGTGGCTGTCCTTGTTTACACACACAATCATATGTGCATGCACACACACACACACACACACACAGTGACTGTCTCCAGTAGCCAAGGAAATGTCAGCACCTAGCAATCAAAAAATGTATTTCTATGGAAGCATTATCGTCTTTCCTTTGTTAATGATTTTAGCATATTAAAAGGGACTAAGTACAAAAGTACAAATCAGATTAATCCCTGTCTGTAGCCGGGACTCATTATTTGTCCAATCTTAGCCTTGTTTGTTATTAATTGTGCACATTCCTCCAACCATTTTTTTCATCTCTGCTTTAATTAAAACATTTAAATAGCCAGGGCTACCTGAAAGGAGAAATCCTCTTTGCTGCTGATATGAAATTCACACTTACATCAATTATTTCAGCTGTAAATGAGAAAATGCTTCTTAAGCAGCTGTTATCATTTCATGTTAAAATTGAATTGAATTTACACGAGCCAGGGCAAACATTACCAGCTCGAAAATGTGAGTGTGGAGATGGAAGAGCAGCTGAAAGTTAATGTTTAGGAGACTGAAGGTATTTCCCTGAAAGGATTGAATATGTGTTAATAGAGCGCGAAGCCACCCAAATATAGAGGAGGATTTAACATTACCTTTACAAGGGATTCTTGTGTGTATTGATTTGCAGGTGTCATCTGGATAAATATATGTATGCATTTGTGTTTACACATGCTTGTGTGCATGTGTGCGAGCATGCTCTCTGTTTAAAGCGACTGAATGAAACACATAGTGTCTCATTTGTTTCGTTTGCGTGCGCCCCGACTCCTAATCTGGCCCTTAAAGACATCTGTCACCAGCGATCACTGTTGTTTTGTCATGCTTCATAGCAGGCCCAGGGGGAGCAAGGCAGCCCAAGGTCTGCCATTTATATCAGCCAATGTTCTCTAGATTGGACCTGACACAAATAGTATCATTGCAGCCCCTTGTTGGAGAATTACATTTTCAGGTAAAAATCTTGGCGAAGCTGTGCAGGAGATTTCACAGCATTCTGTTCTTTTAAGCATTAGTCTGTATTCAGCTGCTCTCTATGAAAGAGCCACCACCAGGAAACATGTCAGACATTCAAGGAAAGATAAACGTATTCATTGCAAATCTGCTCCCACTCATTCTGTTGCATGGTATAATAAAAAAGAATTCTCAGACACCACCATATCTGTGGTAGACCTACTGTACAGTAATGTACTTTCAAAGTGTGTGTTCTCTGTATGTGGTGCATACGATCAGTATAGGTCACATTACTGTATACTGTATAGTGCGTAGGCGGGGGTGGGTGTAAGGAAGGGGGTTATCGCAGTTGACAGTTTTGACAAACTTGTTTGGCCAGCTCTGACAGGTTTAGCACTGAATTGTGTGTGTGTATGGGTGGTTGGGTGGTTGGGAGGACACGTGTATGCTGTGAATGTCTATACTGTGCGAGGGAGGGGCAGGGTTGGGTGGAGGTCACGAAAAGGTGCAGTCTTGGGTTACACAATGTAACAAACACAGGATCATATTGAATACATACAGTAATAGGCAACAAGCAGGAACTTGACTCTGAGCATGTGCCGCCTCCTCTTCGTGAGTGAATATTTATGTAAATCTGTATGTCAACAAGGCTCATGCGTGTGTTTGTTTCTCTTTTTGCTCCTGCAGCACCCATACCCTTCTGAAGAGCAGAAGAAGCAGCTAGCCCAAGACACAGGCCTCACCATCTTACAAGTAAACAACTGGTGAGTCAAGATTTCCGTTCACCCTATCTCCACCACCAGCATCGCACTGCCTTTTATTCTCAAAAGCCTTCGCCTCCCTCTCCCCACCAGCCAAGACAGCTAATGCTCCTAAAGTGTGAAAACCGTTTATGTACATCCCTCCCAATCGCATATAGACACACACGTAGTGGCACGCACATAGACGTACACACAGACAACATTATTATATGTAAGCTACCGGGATGTTCCGGTGTTATCGGTAAAGTGTTCTGCGGCTAAGTCACTGGTCTTTGTGGTTTGATGCACATGTATTCAGTGGGATATATTTAAGGGAGACAGACAGAGATCATAAGCTATCCCTACAGCCCCCACACCCACCCCACCCCTTTATCCAAAACCATACCTAGCGCCGCCACTGGTGCCCCCACAAAAGGCAAAACTGCCTTCCACCCCCTCCCCATTTTTTTACACAAGCTATATGGTGGATTAAGGTTTCGGTGGCCTGGCCAGCAGGGCCTTTGTAGATGGCTTAGCACATAACTGGGGGTGGTGGATTAAATAAAATGATCACAGAAGCAAAGAAATGATACAGGAATTACTTATCAAAATACTAGCCCAGGTTTTATCTGAGGCTTAATTTTGTTCAGTACATTCTCAGGGTGATGTTCAGATTAATTGAACTGACAGCTTCCTTTCAAAATTCCGGGAAGGTATTTGCACGGATTTCAGGTCTTACACAAACTTAATTATATGGAACCCCATTTTATCATTCTAATTCCATGTAGCGGGGGTTCTATTTACAAATGACAAGTCTGTGCCTTTTATTCACAGCTTTCCTTAATATATTTATCAAAGCGGGTTCATTTACAAAGTGCTCTATCTGTTGGGTACAGGCAGGCCGACATTAACGAAGCTTTTAGGTTTATCAGACTCGCAGCCTGACAAGCCACCCGAGGGTCAATTGATTTTTTTGGTTCTGTGATTCATTTTTTTCTCATTTTTCCTGGATCACAATGAGAAACATGCCTGGAGAATTAGCCTGGTTTGTTGGCCTTATCTATCAGCCCCCCCTCCCTCATCCTCCCCTATCCAACCTGACATACTCTCTCTCTCTCTCTCTCTCTCTCTCTCTCTCTCTCTTTCACCCTTTGCTTTATTCCCTTCTAGCCAGGGGAAGTCAAGCTACTTAAATTGGCCACAGGAACCACTGTTATCAGACTTTAATGCACCCTACAGTGTGGATAGCATTTCAATTACACCAGTAACCAAAGATTAGCCCCCGCTTGCCTGTTTCATGCCTTGTGCCACCGTTTCAGGACGCCATGCACCTTACCTACAGGAGCAGAAAATTGAGTTGCCTTGCCTGTGTCATGGTGATTAATGCAGAAATACTCTGCTAACCTGGAAGGGGTGAGAGAGAGAGAGAGAGAGAGAGAAATAGACAGAGACACAGACAGAGATAGATATAGGAACACTCTCTGTCTTCTCATTGGCAGTGAAATCTAAGCCCCAGCACTGAAAGGCCTCAGATCTAAGGTCTGAAAGAATCTCACACTGTGTAACGTCCTCACGAACCCTGTTTCTACTCACACAAACACATGCATGCACATAAACATACACGGCTGTGGAGCTGTGTATTGATGTTACACCAGCCGTGACAACAAAAACACACCGGGAATCAATTTTCACAAATAAAAGTTACCAAAGAGGCTTGGATTGCATTAGCCTATCTGTGGTATGTTCTGGGCGTTGTCCACATGCCTGGAGGATGCTGCCATAAGGGAAAGACGAGAAGGAGTGAAGATGCTGAAGTTTTTTACTTTTCACTAGGCAGGGTAGTTATACTTAATGTGTCCTTGTTTACTTTTTGTCTTTGATTTTTGCTTCCAGTTCCTTCTAATGTGGTCCACCCCGGATATGATAGAACACTGAAGTATGAAATTCCTAATTTAAAAAAAAAAAGCTCTTCAAATTCCTGGCTGGCCCCTTGCATTGTTCTGTAGTCCCCTTTGATGCATGGTCGCTACCATGCTACTGGCCAAAGAGAGGGAGAGAGAGAGAGAGATAGAGACAGACGGAGGGAGAGACAGAAGCAGAGGATGAGTGGGGGGAAAGGGAGGGGACGGCCCCCGTCTTCGGTTTCCAGTGCTCTCCCTCGGGGAAAGGATGTGCTGAATCAGGGCTTTGTCCGCCGGCACAATTGCAGCCCAGCGAGGGCACAACGGTGCTCTGTGTGATAGTCAATAGACAGTGCATCTCGCTCTCTCTCTCTCTCTCTTGCTCCATCAAACCTCCCAGAACCGTATCCTCCAACTGACACCTACCTTTTACGTTTACCTGCAGCTCACCTGTACACACAGAAAAACAAAGCCCTGCTGGTTTGTAACCTTCTGGATCTAGTCTGTATCATTAGCTTACAGCTTCACCTGTTTGTAGCCCACACCCCATTAGCTGTCCCCTGTTAATAGAGAGCAAAGGAAAAGGTTAAAGTCCACAATCTCCGCACTGGTGTTGAGCAGATGAGGAGGAGGACTTGATTATCCTGTTAATAGTATCCTCTGTGTACAAAGGTGTGTGTATGTGCATGCTGTGCACATTATTACTGATGGGAAACTATGCACTCTCAGAGATGTGTGTAGAGTGTGTCAGGGCATCATTAGTTGACCATTAGGTAGCGTGGGGTTTTGTTTGTTCTGCCCACAGTTGAGACAGCAGGCGTCATGCTAACAGAATCGGGGCGTGGTTTGTCATGTAAGTGCTTTTTTTTCAAGTTTTGCAGGAAAAGGTGAGGGCTATGTCACACATTCTGCGATTGGGAAGTAGGTGAAACAGCAGACTCAGGTGTCTCCTAGGCTTTTATAGTTTACAGTATCTAGTGGTATATTTGCCTGCCTCAGCAGCTCCTGGTGTCCTGCTATCAGTCTGGGCTAAATGGAGCCTGACCGAATCCTTTCATGTCTCAGCGTCAGACCCAGCACGACATGCCCTCGCTCACTGCCATAAACACACACACACTGACTATGCTGCCGTTATTTACCACTGCAGCAACGCGTACACACTCACTCATACACGCATGTTACCCACACACACAGGGTTATTACATGGGCCTGGGAGATGACGGCGATGACAGATCACTGAGAGAAACGGTATCTAAAAAAAGGAAGGAAATCGTCCCGTCATTATTCCCTCATCTCACAGGCAGCCAGTTGGTCATTTCCATGGCAGAGAGCGAGAGAGGCAGACCAAGTCAGAGAGAGAATCTGTCAGTTCTTGGCATCTATGATGACTGACTGCTGTGCCACTGGAGCACTAATAACAATAAAGAGGGCACTAAGCCATACTCTATTTTTACTTCTCTGTCTCCTCTCTACAGCCCAGGGGAAACTACATGCACAGACACACACACACTCACAGACAGCGCTGGGGAGAGGCCCTAATTAGCGGCAGAAAGGAATACAATGAGTGAGTTATTAAGACACAGGGGCGGATCGCAGCCAACCTTTGCCCCCTCTCGGAGCACAGGTCACATGATAAGGGAAGGATATCCGCCAGACGACGGCGCCAAGCAGCCTGTGCCCACTGAGGAGATGAAATAGGTTCAATCTCTGCGGCCATTCAGGGCAGGGCATGGTGCACTGATTGTTTTCTCTTTTTTGTCTGTCCTTACCAGGAGGACAAACTCCACCTTGAGCAACAATAATTATATCATTCACTGTATGTTTACATTAGTTTAATTTACTGTTTAATGTCATTGTTTTGCAACTGAATAACTGAATGAGGTAATACCACCAAACCTGCTGTATATATGTCCAGTTTTTCTATAGGAAATAAGTCAAATAGAGATTCAAAAGCATACTAAAGAGCCTATGTTTCAAAAGTTCTTGCATGCCTTTCCAATATTAGCCTATTTTTGTGTAGAATCTTGATTCTCTCCCTATTTTGCGCCCTGCTGTAGCACAGCATGCAGATAAACTGAGTTGTGATAGCTCCAAACTGACTCCTTTTTAGCTCTCTTCACAGCAGGTTTCTCCATTCCCATTCAGATCCTCTCCTTCCCTCTGTCCTCTTCCTCCGCGGGTCCTTCTAGAATTTATAGAGTTTATATCACTCAGCAGCGGTATGAAGAGGTCGTACTGCAGGTTCGCATGCAAATGGTAAAGCACATTTGTTTGTAGTATCTGAGAACAAGAAAGAGAAAAAAAAAAGCCAAATTTGTTCCTCCACTTAGCAAAGCATTTTCCACGCCCCCCCCCCCCACTTTTCTCAGTCCAATGAGACACTTAGGAACACTGGCTTTTATGATTTTTTATGATTTTTTATGATTCTCTGGTTTGGCAGACGAACCCATTATGAAATGCAAAATAATAACTAATATTTTCCAAATGTAACATAAAGTTATGAAACTGGCTCTAGCCGCCTATTTTTTCCACATTCTTTATAAGTATTTAAGTCTCATGAATCTCACACAGACGCCTTTGAGGTCCCTTTTCCCCTCTCCATACTCTGCTTCATATCTGTGCAGTAAGTATTCCGTGCTTCTCTGTCGCTGCCTCTTTGCCACATTGCTGGGCTAGTTGACTGAAGTTGCTGGTTATCTGTCTAACTTTGACCCAGATGGAAATGTCATGCCTTTTTTTGGCTGTAACCAGGGACTCCCAGCAGTGGCCATCTCATGCCCCTGGCTTTCTAAATATACAGCTGGAGTGTGGAGAGGTTGCGGCTGTGTGTGTGTCTCTGGTGTCTCTGTGTGTGCAATCATAAGTGTATATGTGCGTCTTACTAAAAAGAGAGACTACCAGGGCGCTGCCAACACAGGCATCATGATCCCTCTCATTTAGGGACCGCTAATTGGCAGTTAATTAGCAGAATTGACTCTGTTGTCAGATCCCAAGTGCCAGCCCCCCTACCAACACCCTCTCCTCACTAAGTTCATTTGATCTGGCTGCTTTCTTGATGCTGTAATAATAATCCCATTTTATCTCTTTTGGAGGGAGAAACACATTTGGAAAAACATATTCTCATTATTGGCAGAGGAGAATAGAACAGACTCCCTGTTGTAGCAGGTTTCATTTTGTTTTGCTACAGATTCAAATATCTGTTCAATCTCCACACATGCTTTACTCACAGGATAAGCCTCGGGAGTCTTAAACAGCTGATGTGTGCCACTGTGTTTATGTGCACACTCACACTATATGTGCTGTGTGTGTGAGTGCTTGGTGTGATTAACAGGGCCCGCTCCCACTTTAGCAGACACTGGGGGCACGTTGGGTCATAGCATGGCAAGGACACCCACCGAGGCTGCAGAGAAACCCAGTGCCCACCTCTGTGTGAGTCTGGAGTTATGAAAAACAGGTGGTGCTTTAATAAAACTGGCAAAGTTGGGCAATCATGCAAAAAAATGAATGCCCTTTTACTTGTTTTCCCATTACAAGCTCAAGACTCTCCAAGGCTGTGGAATTCTCCCAGCAAAGACGGCATGCAAGGAGAGTGAAGCCAGACGAGGCAAGATAGAGCTGAAAGAGGCATTACAGAGAAAGCATTAGAGAGAGATGGAGAGAGATGGGAGGAGGGAGGTCTTTGTACTTCTCTGCTCCTTTTGGCTCTTTTATTCCTCAACGGCTTGGTTTTATTGGTGGGTCGTTTAATAACAAGGGCTCTGCGTTTGAAATGAAGTCGAGCTGCGTTTGCGTGGGCAGGCCTCCCTTTTTTATTTTAAGATGGTAATTTCTGTACTAGGGGTGAGAACTGGTGAGAGAGAGAGCGAGAAAGAGAATACACTAGAGAGAGAGAATGAGAGAGAGAGACTCCGAGGGAGAGCAAGAGGGGTGAGAGTGTGGGAGAGGTAGAATTCAAGGAGAATACAAGGGAGGAAAGTAGGTTAATTTATTTCATTTGTAAGAAGAGAAAGAACTTAAAAAGAAGGTTGGTGATAGTGAGAAAGAAAGTGTAGGATGCTGTTTTCATGAACAAGCAGCTTAATGCACACGGGCAGCCACAGTAAGCCTGCTAGAATCTCCCTGCGCCTGAGGCCATCTGTGAGCAGAATAGCAATTTTATTACTTTGTCATTAAACCAATTTCACAGCAGTATTGTTTGTTAATGAGCAGCCGCAAACGAGCGAAGATGTCACGTACTAGAATAGCAGCAAGATTTGTGACCCCAGCACTCCTCTATCTCATTCTCCCAACCTGTACCTCATTCTTATTCCTCTGCTCTTTCTGCCATCATCTTCTTTCTTAACATCCTCACTGTCATCCTTACTCTCTCTCTGCCGTCCTCCCATCCTGCTCATCCCTCCCTTTTTCCCCCTGTTATAGAGGTCTCCTGCTCATAAAAGATGGAAACTGCTGAAAGATAAAATGCAAAGTCTATACAGTCAAGTCTCTGTTTATGAGCTTCCATTTGCCTTTAGAGCTCATTGGGACGAATGGTTTCAGCACAGGCTTTCAGGGTGTGCAGTTGGAAAGCTTGGCATATTGGCCTGTTATTTAGCTCTAAAACCTAACATGGGTGCCAACGGCAAGTGCCAACAGAGGGACTAAGCATCTGAATAGGTGCATAAGTCCTTTGGATTGCATGCGAGATGATGTCATGCATTTTTTTGTGATTTTTTTTCTAGGCTTGATCACTGCTTTTTTATTTGATTAGTGATGTAGTCAATCTAACTTGAATTTTGGCAGTTGTTTGTAATGGTCTGTTTTCACACAGAAAGCCATGTGCTTCAGCTGCTGTGCTGCTATAAGTGTCTTTATGGCTAGTCACTCTGTTTATGTTTTTACTCTGGAGGTCAGTTGGCACAGATTCTTGGTCTTTTTGTGGTTTATGACTTAGAGAGAGAGAAAGAGAGAGAGAGAGAGAGGGGCAGACAGAGGGGGGGAATTAAACTGAAGCCCCAGAGGATCAGACAACCTGACAGAGTAGATTTGCAATAATTAGTTTTATCTGCTAAGGGAGATAGCCAGAGGAGCTGTGTGTTAGCCACAGGGTTCCGGTGTTTGTGATGTGAATCAGGAGACTGGATGTTGTGTATATATTTTTGTGTTAGTAGTTAGTAGTAGGGGTGGGGTGTAGGGGACTAAAAGGGATAAAGGTGACCAGGTGTAACAGAATGGCCTTGAGGGTATATATGTGTGTGTGTGTGTGTGTGTGTTTTGGAGCCACAGAGGACAGGAGCTCCTTCTTTGGCTGAGCTCTTTAAACTCTGTGAACCTCTAAAAGGTATTTTCTCTCTGTCCAGGCATGCTCATTCTCTCACTCTTTCTGTTTTTCTTTAACGTCTTCATACACACTCTGGAGTCCCTCTACCTCTGTGTTTGGATATAGAGTAACCACATGCAAATAAGCTCAGCTTTGTTTGTGTTTTTTTTTCACATTCAAAATAACCTCCAGTGATCCCTCCTAACGTCTCCTTGAAGAAACAATAAACGTATGTTCTACAGGAGAAAGTTGTATTCACATCCTTAACAATGCAACAATGTATTTTTCTTACCTGTTGTATTGTGTATTCTATAAAGCTGTGATTCATGGCCCTGTGCCCTCTGTGGCTTTGAGGTGTAGGCCAATAAGCCTATCATGGAAGACCCTATAAATCAATATAGACCTTTGTTGGTTTAAGCCATGTTCTGCCCCAGTTCAGGCCTGTTATGGATGAGATATCAGTAGAGTTTGTGCCAAGCAGGAAAAAAGGGAGGAAAGAGGGGGAAAGGGAGGAGGGGGTGGGGTCACAGGGCCTCTCTGCAAAAACAGTCTTAATTGGAATGTGGCCCGAACGCTTGCACGTATCAAACCCAGTAATTTGCAATTTGGAGGAGGTGAGAAATAAACGGTGCCGCTCGCTGCCACATTCTCTGCATGCAGTCGGAAACAGGCACACATGCACTTTGATGAAGTTATCAGGAGGAATTAGACACTATTAGCCAAAACTGTAACATGCATAACAAGATGCTGAGATACAGAGAGGAAGAGCAGGAGAAAGGAAGAAGGGAGAACAATGAGGAGTATATTACCCTAATCTAGGGTTTCTCCATTGCCAGCCTTATGAATATTTATTCCTCCCATTACTGATGATGATGTTTCAATTGGGAGTTTCTGTGAGCATGGGAGAATGGTGGAAAAGCCTTTTGCCTCAGCCTGCAGCCCCTGAAGATATATCTGCTTTATCATCTTCTTGTTATACTCTATAAGAGACTATTCTATTCAGCTCTGGCGTACAGGGAGGTCTTCAAATTGTTGTCTCGTCATTTCATTAAAAAGTTCCACATTCCACAGATGAAGAATCATTCATGACAGTTCACAGACTTGAATTCTGCAGCTGAATTGACTGTAGCTTTGTTGTATTTGTTTAAGGCTGTCACATATGAAGGAGGCCAGTCACAGCAGTACACAGTCAGTGGTAGAGCTGATCTGAGAGGCAGAGGGCTCGCTTCAGGCCACCAGGCACATCAGAGTCCCTGTGGTCTGCTCCACAGTGTCAGTGCTGCTTCTGCCAGCAGTCCCCTCCACAAACAACAGCTATTTATATCACCAGCCTGCTGCTGGGCTTTTTAAGCCCTAAACTCTGCTACTGACCGTGCCTGCACATGTGTGTTTGTGCATCCGTGTGTTCACGCGTATGTATGTCAAAGCGATTATGTGCAATTGAAACTCAGATTAATTATTCAATAGGGAAGTCAGAGGCAAGCTGACAACATTTAACCGATGACTCTCGCGGTCACTAATACTGTATGTGCTAGACTTGAACTCGCTCACTCAGACGCATCATGGAAATGTGCTTGATGGAAACACTCACTCAGATGCCAGAGACACAATGATGAGAAGATGATGACATCCCAGTAGGAGGGAGAACCCCTGTCCAAACACACACACACACACATACAATGAGTCCTGTACTCCCCAGTTGTCTCAAGTGCAGTGGTACCTAAACCCCGGCCTTAGAGAATCTTAGTAGTTTACTCAATAGGCATAGATGTCATTTTTTAATTGCTTCAACTGCTGTGGCTTTTCACTGCCCCAAATTCACAGCACACCACTATGAGTAAGTCGCAGTAAGAGCAGGGAGAACATGTATACATAGGTTTGGGGGCGGGGAGGTAAAATGGGGACACCTTCCATACAACATCCTATTGCCTTTGCTTTCTGACTTCTGCTAATGCACTTATATATTCAGGAGTCTGCAAATGTGCGTGTACATGTACAGCACATGCATGCTCGCAAAGCATGTATGTGTGCTCCTTAAAGAATGTAACTGTTGCTCTTGGCATGCCCCTTCTTCTCTTTGAGCAGAAACCATTACAGTCTTAAAAAGGAGGGAGAAGAAAGATGTTTGATATGAAGCAAAGGAAATAGATTGGCCTTATTTCCTGCCTGGCTGCTGCAGCGCAGACACTTGTGTTGCCTAGACGATGCAGGCAATTGACACTCAATTTTGTTTGAAATATCACGCCTCTATCATGTCATTATCAGCTTCCCCTGGTAATCCACAAAGCCGCCCTGTTTGATATCTGACAATAAGGGGGGAGTCACAGAGTCATGGAATCTCTCACTCGATTACCAGGCAGAGAGAGAGAAAAGGGGTTGAGAATGAAAGGAAGCATGAAGATGGGAGAGCAAGAGACAAAGACGGGGTGAAAGAAATAAGAGATGGAAAGATAATGCAAGAGTAGAAGAGCTAAAAAAAAGCCATACATTTGTGTGAGAGCAGTGAGAAATGTATGAAAACTTAGATCATACATGCCCTCCCTGCCAGAGACACACAAATCAGCCCAACAGGTCTGGCATTTTGGGAGAATCTGGGCGATAGAGGTGGCACTCTTTACAGCTGAGAAATTGGGGTGATCTTGTAAGCACACCCAGTCCTTTCATGAGGGCTAGGGGTAATGATAGTTTTGGAATTCTATTCTCTGTGTTGCTTATTTCTGTATGTGTGTGCCTGCCAGTAAGTCTCTGTTCTATTGCTTGTTGGCCCTGCATGAAAGCAGGAAGCCCTCACCCACCCATGAGGTGAGAAGCTGGGTTATGAGGAATGAGCATTACCTTCCAGCGTTGACGGCCTCTGTCATGCGGCATGTGCTGAAGCCTTTGACGGGAGCTAATATTGTGCGTTGGGTGTTTTCAGGTGTTCTTCAAACAACAGAAAACACAGCTGTTAGTCCCTCAGCTCCAGGGCAGCCAGAAAATACCTTTTGTGCACCTATGCACGTTAATAAGGTGTCGTCTTAAGGGAGGAGGTGCAACTGTAAGTTAAGAGGGTCTTGCTAACAAGAGAGATGTGGATCAAGTCTTCCTGTAATCTCCCTGTCTAGGTGTGATGCTATTAATTAAATAATAAAGTATTCCAGGGCAGAGGTGCCACGCTCTGAGGAAGGAGAGGTTAATGAAGGGAAATATTAGGGGACTGCTGGGGAGAAAGTAAAAAAGAGATGATTTCATCCTCCCTCAGAAAACTGGTAGAGCTAGGGCAGGTTAGCCATGCTGGGTTGCTACAATAAGGTCTCTTTCATACAGGTGTGTTGACGCCTGGGGCAGGCTTGGCCTCAGTCCATTCCATTCACCCTGGCTGATTTGAACAATAACTATCATATCTCTTTAAAGGGAAGGGAGGGTGAAGCATCAAGAAGGAGATGCCTGAAAGCTGTGTCGGGGCCAAGAAAAACCCCCGCTGCCGTTGTCAGAGCTTGTTGATGTTGTCGGGAGGGAAAAAACTGTTTTTTCTAAGCCCCCCCCCCCCATAACCCCCACATTTTTTTTCCTCTTCTCCTTCCACTTCTGTACTGGATTCGGTGTTTTTGTGCCGTAGGACAGAATGTGGTGAAGAGACAGAGGAACAAAGTGCTGCTGTGTGGAGCAGCAGCTGCTGCTTGCCGGATCAAAGGGGCAACAAGCGTGGTCTTCCTGGCCCAACGCTGCTCTGGAGGTGTTTGACGGACAGTCAGCAGCTGGGGCCGCACAGCCCGCCCTGTAGGGGTCAGGCTGCTGGACTGCCAGGCCCAGAGGTGACATGCCCTCACTGGACAGGGGGAAGAGGGGGGAAGTGTTAGATGGGAGGGTAAATAGCAGAAGAGATGTCTATGTTTGTTTCTTTTGTTTGTTTGATTGTCTTGCTGTTGTTCCTTCTGGGATTATTCTGTATTCGTATCAGACGTTTTATTTTTATTTTTTTTGAATGAAGAAACAAGTTCTAATTTATATGTATAGGTGGTATGCTAAACCATCAGTAGCCTCGCGTTTCACTCCACACTGCAGTATTCCACCTCTCTGGTGCTGACAGAGAATCAGTGAGAAAAGGGAGACAGAGAGCAAGCATGCCGCAGTGCTATTGATTTATTTTAATTAGCTCCTCGTTAAATCTTGTCAGTTTGCAACACAAATATATAATTCTTTGTCTGATTTTCCACTGGAGTCCTAATGACTCGCACTCCCCGGGTTTCAGAGAGGAATGACTTCTGCAGACTGACAGAGCAATGCAAATGTTAGTCATATAGGGTTGAGGGGGGGATGCCACAAATGGGCAATGAGTGGAGTAATAAAAAGGGAAAGAAAAACAGGTCAGTGAAAGTCCATGGAGGAGAGGTGAAACAGTCCCCCTTTCAGAGGCAGACAAAAGAGTGTGTAGGGGGTGTGATGTGGGGGCACTGTGGATGAGGGAGAGAGGGAGAAAGGGAGAGATAGACAGAGGTAAAACTATGTAAACACAGTGGCTGCCCTAAACGTGGGCCCTCTCTGACGTTCCTAAAAAATGATCCTGCCTTGCTCTGCTTCACATCTGCACTAAATCAAACACGGGGGTGAGGTAATGTTCGCCCGGCGTATGTCTCCTGACTCCTGTTTTAACTTAAAGAACGGATAGAATAAGGGAAACTCTGTTTCTGATAGGATGAGCTTGAGGAAGCTTCCTCGTTCTTTCCCTATCTCTTTGTCCTTTATCTCCATCCTGGAGGAGGGCAGTCTGTGAAAAGCTCCTTTGTGATAGTTTATGATAAATCCACAGATACTACTAGGTTCAGTCGGGTGGTAAACTATGTATAGACTGTTACAGGGGGGCCTGCCTGGACCATGTGAGCTGATTAAATCACTGTTGTTGACACTACAGTAGATCAGTGTTGGAGGTTCAGTAGCCACAGACTGCCCCGTGTCTGACCGGACCATAATTAGTGTTTGCTTATACTAAACACACCCTCCTCACGGGGTTAATTTGCATGCACTTCCTGGTCAAAGGACAGTGAGTGTTTTTACTCCTTTCTTTCTCTTTTTTTGAAGGGAAAGGATCAAACTAAAGCTTTCCTCCTTTGAATCCAGTGAGTTGTGACTCAATTGCTGGGGGTTTGGAATCTTTATTTCCTTCTGAAGCGGAAGTATGGAAGCAATGAGCTTTAATAGGAACCAGAGGACAGTCGTGTTTGCAAGCACTGATCATGGATTGAGTTCAGCACGTTCTTGTTCAGATTGTGTTGCATCTAATCTTCCCACAAAGACGGACAGACAGGGGCCCAGGAATTTGACTGTCAAACGGAAACTTGGCATAATATGAGCTTTCCAAATTGGGCATGTGTAGGTCAGCCATGAAGGCAATAAACTGTCAACAATTTCTGTGTCACACTTTGAAAGCCACCTCCCATTATTGTCCACTCTTAAGCAGTCTACTGCTTATTTCTTGGAGAAGACATGTTCAGTGTTTCTCAGTTTCTCTCTCCCGTCTCATTTTGGCTCTGGCTCGGTTTCTTTCTTTCATCACAAACTCGTCAAACAAGTGACCCCACTCCTGATTGGCTGGGTTTCCGCCGATCTCTGCAGCAATTGGCCAAACAGCGAGGCTCTTTCTGTCTCGTCTCCCTCCCGCCTCTCTCTCACTCCCTGTCTCTTGGCTGTGCTCCAGGGTAGGGTGGTTTGGCATGACAATTTCTCAGGGAAGGAATGCTGACAACAGGAGCGAGTTACCAGGTGTGGCTGCAAGTCAGTTAACCAGAAACAAGGTCTTTCTGACAGATTGAGATGAGGAAGTAAGAAAAAAGTACTGAGTCAGACTGACTGGTTTGTGATTACATCTTCAAACTTCCTGTAATCTGCCATAGATTCTGTCATTTTATAAAGCCCTTTCTTTTATGATTAAGATGTTGTATTGCATTGGTGGAAATCTTATAAATCTGAAGGACTCTACTTCATAAAATTAAAGCACACAGTCCTCACATGCGTTCTATATGCATAACATAACTTTGTACATGCTTGCCAGGGTATTTAACACCTGAAGAGGCACTCTCTGAAGCTCCCCCCTTGTGTGAGGGTAGATATTAGTAACAAGGGATGCTGTGTTGATCCAGCCTTATGGAGACCCTGTGTCAAGTGGACTCCTGCTGCCCTGGCTCCATCATTCATATGGGCTTGTTTTTTTCCTCTGACAGATACAGCCACAACGCTCAGAGCACTAGTAAAAAGTACCACTTTATATCATAGTTTTTTAAGGCTTTCTGTGTATCTATGTGTTTGTACACATGCATCCCTCACACCATTTCAGTGCATGTCTGTGAGAAGTGCTACTGTGGGCCAGTTGGCAGTACTGTGTGAAGAATGCGCTGACATGCACAATACACACATATTGACTGACACGTGCATACATATTCACATGCATGCTCCAAAGCGTACTTAGCACCACAAGTGCAGTTTTTGATACGCAACTTGAAAATGTGTTTAAGGCTTATTGGCTGGACGAAAGCAGTCACTCACATTAAACAGCATGTGTACTGCTGCCCCCACCAGCCCTGCTTTCTCCTGGGGTATTGTACACATTCTGTGCTGTATCCCAATGAATGACCTCCACACGACCCCCTAACCTTGCCTTTAATTATTTGTTTGAAGACAGCATGGAGTTCCCATGCTGAGAGGTACTCTGTGTGCTGTGTGTGTACGTGTGTGTGTTTCTGTGTGCTAACACTGAGCAGAGGCAAGCCATAATAAGCTAGACCACCAGATGTAGATAATAAAACATGGGCTTTGGGTTGGAGGTTTTTTTAGCTAGTGTCCCCTGTGAGCCTCCTGTGTTCTGGTTAGCCTACGGACACGCTGGCGGTGGTTGTGGTCATGTCCATGGTGTCGATGTGTAGATTTACGGCACGCACATAGCAAATGGTTTAGGAATTCTGAGTCCCTGTGGTCAACCTCTGTGTCTCCCTCAGGGCTTTGGGTCCTCAGATCCATCCATCTGACTGTCCATCCGAGTTGACTGGCCCTCATCTCTGGAGGATTCCTGCTTGTGTTGTTCTAAGCACACTCCATTAGCAGCTCACGGGTCGAGGGAAAACACTGTTATCAGGCCTGGCTCTGATAATCTCAATTGGCTTTACCCAGACTGATAAAAGGTGCTCTAAGGCCACGAGAGGGGCCCTTGGTCATCCCCCCCCCACCCCCCATTCCCTCCAGTGCACCTCATCGCCGCCCGTTACTGTGGCAACTTGTTTAGCTTGCAAAAACAGAGCCTTTGTGACTATGTGGTGTGATATGGTGGGAATTCGCCAATAGGGAATGCTGACAAGAAGCAGGCCCATCTCAGGAGGGAAAATATTTGAATATATGTTTGTCTACACAGAATTTAGCTGTTTTTACACTTAAACTTAACATTTCAAATAGAAAAAAATGCTGTGGTAGCTAAACATTTCCTTACGAAGCTGGAAAAAACACAACATGAAGAACACTGTTTTTAAAATCTGCGAATGGCTCTTTGATCATACAGACTGTTCTCCAGTACGTAAATTGTTTCCTCTGCAGTCACTGCAAACCGTATGGTCAAATTTAGCACCTGGGAAGAACATTCCTAATATTACGTGTTTATGGTTATGACCCAGAATAGGTAAGAATGCACATGGTTGTGATTTTGAGCCCCTTGGTGTGTCTAGAAAAGGGAGAAAGCAGGACATGTATTTTGGCAAGCCTTGTGCTTTGTGCTTAAAGAGGGGGTGTGATACCAAGAATGTCTTACTGTTTACTTGCTCAGCTGGTTTTGATGCTTTCTCTCTTAAGCACTGCAGGCATTTCTGACAGCATAGCTATCTAACAATGC
Source organism: Parambassis ranga (assembly GCF_900634625.1). NCBI lineage: Eukaryota > Metazoa > Chordata > Actinopteri > Ambassidae > Parambassis > Parambassis ranga. Next base: position 11,522,424 of record NC_041042.1, read on the forward strand.
TCTGTCCTCTTTGTTCTATCAAAAAAACACACTTCACAGTTAATAAAACTTAATCCTCATCCCTCCCTTAAATCCCAAATCATGCATTACAATCATATAATTTCCAATCCAACTCCTCTCATTCCTGCACTCCCTTCCTCCCCTTTCATTCTCTTTCATTCTCATATGGATGCGTTTCATCTTTTTCCTCTCAGGGGCCCGCAGCACCCCTGCGTACCTGCACTCTGGATGCCCCCTGGCAAATGAGCACCACGTCTCTCTTTTCCCAACCGTGCATTTTGTACGTTTAACCATGTCACTTTGAGCCGGGCAGATTACAGGCGTTTAAGTTCATTGGAGAAGGTAAGGGCAGGTATCAGGGCTTCATGGGGGATTAGGAGCCCAAATTGGTTCCAGCTCTCCCTTCCTTCTAATGACCAGTTCTTTAGCTGTATTGATGGTGCCGTGGCCCGTATGTTAGGAGAGGGAGGTGAGGCCTTTTTTTTTCCTCCATCGCTTTGTGGAACCAGCAAAGAACTCCATGCTGGACAGCTCCAACGTGATTTGAAACCCCTCTTTAATATCAACCACATGGTAGTACCCGAGCGGCTGTGTCCACGCTACGTTTCCAAGTTTATGAATCTGAAAACAGGAAAGCAAGAATGAGAGAGAGGGAAAATGGTGGAGAGCACTCTTAACCTGAGTGGCCAGCTTGTCTTTGACACAGCCCAAGGCATCCCGTTCTAAGTTAAAAAGGTTGCCCCTGGTTGGCAGTCACCTCCACATGACCTCTGGCTCTACACTGGAAAAGCCACAGGAGCAAGGCTTGACTGGGGAGGCTTTGTGGAGCTGCACTTATTCGCTGCTGTGGCGGTGATAAAACTTCAGACAGCCTAATTGATGGGCTCACTGACATAACAATACCTTGTGAAAGCACGGAGTGGCCCATGCCTGGTCCTCATTTCTAGACAGCTGGAAGGGGAGCAGAGCCCCCTACAATCCAGCTAGAGTCGGGGTCCCACAGAGGGGGCAGGAGGTGGAGGGATGGGGTGCAATGAAAGGAACCATTTGTGTGTCACATTTTGCAAACCTAAATCACACTTTGAAATTCCAATGCATGATAACAGTGCAAAGATCTGAAGCGCATACAGGTTGCTGTACAGTGAAGCTGCTGTGCATGCTGTGCAATGGGCTGCAGGGGTGACTGAGAAGAGAGAGAGAGAGCGAGACAGAGATGTGCCATGTTGAGGGTGCTTCTGTGCCCAAGCTGCACTTAATACTTGAGGAATGTCTCCCTGGTGCCCATAGCAACCCAACGTAATCAAAAGCTTTATTAAAAGAGGGGGGAATAGATCATAAGGAACATTAAAAGTATCCCTCACTGGGTTCCCAAGTCAGCACACAATTGCCCTTTTGTTTGTTGCTGTTTTGTTGTGTGTGCCTCTCTCAAGGACTCAGTGGCTAATGTTGCCATTAAGTCATGTTTTGTCTTTGTGGTGGCTTGTGATGAATCTTTCTACGTGTGAGAATGCAGGGTGATTTAATGTTTGTTTTTCTCTTTCTTTGTGTTTTCCAGGTTTATTAACGCCAGAAGAAGAATAGTACAACCCATGATTGACCAGTCAAATCGAGCAGGTAAAAAAACAGAACAACCAAGCCGATCTACAGTACTGCTTCTTCTCTCTCTCTTTATATATGGAGACACCCTTTTCCAAATCCTTTACTGGCAAGCTCAACATGCCTGGAGCCCAGATTTTTTTAAAGGGCACCCTACATCTACATCTTCCCCAGAATCACATCTACAACCTCCTCTTCCTCTTCACTTGTTTCCATTTTCTCAATGAGATGTGTTCAGCGGTGTTGTGGGCCGTTTGCTGATTGACTCTAATTGGAGATTTCCCAGTCTAAGTGGAGAGAGAGAGGTATATTAGCACTCTCCCTGTGAATTACTAATTGGACACAAGAGGAGTGCCAGAAACGCTAAGAGCATTTTATGAGTTATCTTCCTTTTTTTAATGCTTGTTTTGGTTCTTTTCTTTTTCAAAAATTTTTTTCTAGTGTCAGGGTTACGAGGTTAGGAGGAGAAGGGGCATTCCTCTTACTGATTCTTCAAGAATCTTATAGTTAGTGATAACTCATTTTCCTTTTCTGTTATGGTCAGATTACAAACAGAGGAGTAAACATGCCACTCTGTGATCCTGTGCAGCGATTCAGTCATCCTTAGCTTCATTGACTTTGGCATTACAAAAAAGAAGTAATTTGTCTCGGGGAGGGAAGAGCTGTTTTTGTTGATTAGCAAAGCTCACCGTCTTATACGGATCTTCACATACTGAGGGTGGAAATTGTTCAAACAAAAATGAGCCATGATTAAAATGAGATGCGTTTACAAATGTGGGCGACTCTCTCGACAGTTATTGTGCTTTTGTTGTGTGTGTATATGTGTGTGTATGTGTGTGTGTGTCTGAAATATTTGACGGCATGCATCCAACGTGTTTCAATCAACAATCTCTTACAAACACAGCATGACTAACATCTCACTCTAATCTTTAAGAATTACAGATTATCCAAGATAATGCTGTTACAGTCCCAGAATGTTCTCTTTTCCACAGTCTCTAAAGACCATTAGGCTAATAGTAAACAAAACAAGATGCTGCTGATCAAATTGGTTGCTATGGTGTCTTCTGTATCATGACAGATACTCAAGTAAATCAATCATAACATGCAATGATTTGACAGTTTAGAGATTATCTTAATGTTTGAGATTCTTTGTTAAGTTCCTCTCTACACTAGAGACTGGCTTACTTATTGACTGGGTGAACTGCCTTCTGCAGCACAAATGCTTCTCATCCTGTCAAACTGCATTGCTGTTTCTCTCTGTAAGAGAACAATGTATCTCCTGTGAGTGTGGTTTTGAATGACACTGGCTGTGTGTATCCACATGCGTGTGTGTGTGTGTGCGCGCGCTTGTGCTTGCATGCGAAAGGACCTACTGTATGCGTGTTTGCATGCCACACGTCAGTCAATGTGGTCCACAAACATGAGCACAATGTCTTACAGTATGTTTGGGCTGGAGCTGGGACAATTGCTGATTGTCTGGTGTGTTTTCTCTTCTTCTCCCTCCCCCCCTCCCCTCCCTTTTTCATGTCCACGTTTTGACTACAATCAGGTTTTCTTCTTGATCCTTCAGTGAGCCAAGGAGCAGCATACAGTCCAGAGGGCCAACCAATGGGCAGCTTCGTACTGGACGGTCAGCAACACATGGGGATTCGACCAGCTGGTAAGATGGACCATCTCTCTTCCTTCACCCCCCTCTTCCCCTTGCACCATGCCTGCTTTACCAAGTTTGACCCCTGGTGATTACAGACCTGATCAGCACTTCTTCACCTCTTGTCTGTATAGCATGAGATTCGGTCACCTCAGCACGGAGCAGGTCCCCAAATATTAACTGTGCACCGCAATAACACCTCTCTCTCATAATAGTTCCCTCACAATTCCCCAAACTGTCTGTATTGCTTGTTTTTTAATCAAGCTCACCACTACCAAATAATCATAACAAAGTGATCTGTGGGATGCAATGCAAAACACTATCCCTAACACCTTCCCTTTTATACTACCTTATCACTTTCCATCTTAATCTAACCAGCCTCATCCTGTCTATTAGCGGGTCTTCTCTGGCCTCTCTACAATTCAATCTCCCGCTGACCCTTTTTCTGGCATTTATCTCTTCTTTCTAGGGCCTATGAGTGGAATGGGGATGAATATGGGCATGGATGGGCAATGGCACTACATGTAACCTCCATCTTGTAAACGCAAAGAAAAAAGGGGGAAGTAAGTACTGGGCTCTTTTCCTTGTTTTTTTTTTTTTTTTTTTACACCTTTGGGGCTTAGGGTCCCTTTCACTTCACCACCACAACCTCTTCTTATCCTGGCCATAATTTTACAACATGCCCTGACTCCATACTCCTCAGCAACAAACTGTCAGGGTTGTTTTTAAGAGGATGCTTTAAGGGTAGAGGAGGGGGCGGCTGAGGATGAAGTGAAGGCTTGAGAAAACTGGGAACCATCCTGGGACAGAGAGGACCCGACTTGTGGCGCCAGACAACAGGAACAACAACAACAGAAGAACTGGGGAAGAAACAAACCTGGCATGGCATGCGCAAATTTATTTATCACAACAGCACCATCGCTCTCCGCATCTTGGACAGCCAATGCAAATGTTGGACATTTAGGGAAAAAATAACATCTCCTGGGGAAGGGGCTGACAGGGAGAAATTAAGCAGGCTCCAGTGAAGCGATAAAGAAGGAGAAGTGAAACTGTCCTCCGAGTGACATAAATCTGTCTGTGGAAGGATTGATGCCCAAATTATCTTATATGCAAAGACGGGAACACCGCAGTACATTACGGTCCCTGAGCGAGATATACGGGCCGTGGGTGACATGGCCGATCCTTCACTGGGGGTTTGGTTTGAGCTGTGTAAAGGGTGGAATGAGTGTGTGGGGGGGCTGTGTGTTTTGATTATTTTTTACTGGAGGGAGACGATTTAAGGTGGGGCGGGGGCCAGTGACTGACCTGAGACTCGCAGACAAGAGCAGGGAGACAGTGAGATAAATTTATAAGGCTGCACACACAGGCGATCACGCTGTCTCTAAAGGGAAGGAATCTCTTTCACACACACACACTGTGTCACTGTGTTTTCTCTCGCTCACACACAATCCCTTTACAGCTAAATGGCTGCAGTCTGATTAAGCTGGCCATTCTGCCACAGTGCTGACATTTGAAAAATCAAGACATATCACATCCCAAAGGCAGCAGGGCAGACGAGATTTTATTTAACACCTAAACTCCCTTGCCCAATGAGGCACAATATAATAACACTTACCTTGATTAAAAGAACCCTTTATATGTAAATGGAGACTGGATTTTCCGAAGGGTCACAGCAGCAATTCTGCCGACAAAGATCATTTCACCCTTCTATTCCTTGCTTCCTCTCTCTCTCTCTCTCTTCCTCTGTTACTCTCTGTCTCTCGCACGGTTTATCTCATCCCCTCCTGTCTTTGCTAATGGCAGCAGGAAAAAAAAAGTGAAAATCAGGAAGCAATGTTCCCTAAAACAGCCACACAGAGACAACATTTGCTCAGGTTGGCTAATTCTTAATATAGGCCTATATAATTTTGAGACTATTTAATTACGTAACATACTTTATGCTTCATGACCAATTACATTAATAGCTTAATACAGAGGAATATTATCCTCTCTTGATTTGATTACACAGCTACACAATATGGTATATTTGGTACTTAATTATGACTGGCCATTGAGCAGGACTGCTGTGCCATAACAGAAGTGCACAGGGAGGCAGGCATGCAAAGATGGCAAGAGAGCTAGAGAGGTGGGGGGTGGGGGGTGGAGGGGGTAGCCTGGTCTGTCCCCAGTTATTGTCTTCGAATGGTTTTACCACTCTTGTTAATAAGGGAGGGGGGTCTCAGATCTACTTAACGGAATGACTGCAGCTTACAAGACTAGAGATTACCAGCTTACAGCGTCAAAAACATCTGCCGGGCCTTTTAACAGGAGCCGCTCTAGGTTATAGGGAGGTGAGGGCACCTATCATACCCTAACACCCTGAATGATTTATTTATTTTATGACCCCAGTAGTGAGGTTTTAAGAGACCTTCTCTGACAAACACTTGCATTTGAAATGAACTGACATGGAAAGGGAGTATTAGTGAATGGTACAGCTTTCAACCAGTGAGACTGCTCATTAATCTTGGCCTTTGCTGTCCCTCTCTCCTTTCTGTCTTCCTCCTTTTCCCCTTACCGGGGCCCTCCAGTGTAATTTCTTAATTGCAGTGTACGAAGGTGGAGGAATGCAGAGAGTGAGCATGCCTAGTGACCTTGCAGCGACCTCTCCCCTCCTATTACAGCTTCTAATCCCCCAGGGGTTCACATTACAAAGCAGGCCAGCCCAGACCCAATCCCAGACCCAGGCCCCCTGGCACCAGCAGGACCTCCTGCTCACTCGTCTCTCCCCAAGGTCCAGGCCTCTAGACCAGCCATGTTCCCATACTGCAGTCCCAGGCTCCAGACCCCCCACCTGACCCCCCCTATTTCTTTTCTTTCTGATTACAACAAACAGCCATGTGAAAAGCCAAACAGTGGCACTGCTGAGCCAGCTCTGTGTCCTGGGTCCTGTCACAGTGTGAGAGATGCCAGCATGCTGGGGTCTCCACACATATGAAGCAGAGTCCATCTTGAAGGACATCAACATACCCCCTCCTCCTTTTTATTTTGTTTTTCTCCCTACTTCCTTTTTATCTTTGTTACTCTGCCTTGGTGCTGTTTTCTTCAAAAACCCACACTGCATGCATCCAAGAAGGGCACTTTGTTTTGCCTGACATGCTCTCATTCAGGGGTGGAAACAAGCCTTTAATGTTCGCTGATACCACTAACTGAGTCCTCAATTATTTAACTTCTTTAAGGGATCTTAAATCAAATATGTTCACAGAGGCAACGTCCCCATGAGAGAGCGCCTGTTCGGTTTGTCACTAAATTCAGCTGGGGAATTGACTGTTTCACTTGTAAAAGTATTAGCACTTCTCCACATCAATACGCCTGCTTGGTTTTCCTCACATCCTCCAGGACTACAGTGTCTGCGGATGACTGAGGATCATTTTCCAACCTGAGACCTGACCACAACGCTATTGGGCATTGTAAACCACTCACCATAGCCTAAAATAGCTCAGTGCAATAATGTCTGTCTTTACTTTCAGAAGCTAAAAGCTCTGTAGTCACAGACGCAGTGTCATAAAATCTGCTCAGCTCTTTGTTGAGTTTAAATTGAATTGAAACCCGTTAATGAAGAAGGAGCCTGTCAAAGCAGCAGTTTTATTGACTGTATAACAACATTATTCTCTTTCTGTCTTTCCTCTCAGGTCTGCCAGGCATGCCAGGGGACTACGTACCTCAGAGCGGTCCTATGGGCATGAGCATGGCCCCACCCACCTTCGCCAATCCTCATCAGATGACTTCTCACCCATCCCAGCTTCGACATGGACACCTGCTCCACGCATACCTACCCGATCATCCCCACAGCCACCACCCTCACCATGCCATGCTGATGCACGGAGGACCCTCGCCACACCCGGGAATGACCATGTCTGCACAGAGACCCCCTTTGCTCACTCCCATTGACCCCAGTACTGGAGGACAAGGCCTGGACATCCATGCCCAATAGTATAAGGGAACTTTGCTACCACGACAACAGCAGCTACAAGAAAACCGTTAAAAAAAAGAAGACAAAAAAGAAAGCAGCAGCCCACAACAAATCCTATTTTGAGACTATTTTTAAGAATAAAAAAACAAACCCTTTTGACCAGAATTTGACACTAAAGAAACAATTCCAGATGAGCTGTGATAATTCTTTTTTCTTTTCTTTTTCTTTTTTTTCTCTTTTTTTTAAAAAACTTGTCAATTTTGTTACTTTCATCCAAACGGAGGACCAAGCTGACAAGAACACTTTGTAAAGTCTTGGGCTTTTGGTAAAGATCAACACGAGGATGTTTTGACGTACACGTGTGCAAAGAACGGACAGATGCACGCACTTGAGAAACACACACTTTTCGCACTCACACACCATCATAAACACGTTCAGTACACTTTCATGTGACGCGCTTCAAAAACAATATCACTCTGGAAGATTTAAAAAAAAAACAAAAAAGAAACAACAGAAAGACTCCAAGAGTTATAACTACTGTAGTATAAAAGTATAGATAAATAAGTTAAAACTTGTGCATTTTTTTTTGTTGATCACATGGTTTATGTTTCCTGAGCTAGTTTTAGAATCAAAGGTTAACCTTTTCTCTCTCTCACACTGTGTGTGCTCCTTCCTGGAGGAGAAACTGTCTCGCAGCACAGCACTATAAAAGAAAAAAAAACAATAAGAAGATGGAACATCTCAAAAAGGCTCCAAACCACAGAGGGCAATCAGGTCCTGTCCCCCCCACATAAGAACAGGGCATGATGGGAAAAGGCTGCTAAATGACACCGGATCTCTCCAGAAGATTCAGTTTGAACATTTGTCATGCCCCTCTCCTTTTTTTTTTTTTTTTTTTGTTCATGAATGAATGTTGCCCTGTAGAAAAAAAAATCTTTGTTTGAATTGCCCAAGCACTGGATTGTGTTGGTTTTATACATTTTTATTTTATTATTTTATTTTTTTGTACCCAGGACTCTCATTGGTAAGAGCCTTTTGAAGGAAGCTTAACAGTGGAAAAGCAACATCCTGCAGCGCTTCTTCAATCCACGGATCAACATTCTTTTGCCATAAAGGACAATACTGACACAAACGTTGATTTGGTGGCACTGGAGAAGCATTCGATGGTTGATGCACCAAAAAACCTAAAACTTAAAAAAAAAAAAAAAAAAAAAAAAAGAACAGAAAAGAAAAAAAACTTAAATTATGAACTCAATGCTTTTGGGGGGAAAAAAAGCTGAGAGAATATTGTAACAAACTTCGTACAGAGTTCAGTCTATTAATTGTTTCATGTTAGATATTCTATGTGTTTACCTCAATTGAAAAAGAATGTTTTTGCTAGTTTCAGATCTGCTGTGGCATTGATATTGTATGTCCATGAATTCCTTCCTTTTTCAGCACGTGTTCCTCACTAGATGATAAGATGCCGTCTCCCTTAAGCTTTGTCAAAAATACATTAAATACTTGTATGAGGACTGTGACGTAATGTTTAAAAGGTGTTCAGTCACAAATGCTGTAATAAATATTTCATTTTTGATTTTTGTTAGATTTTTGTGTGATTAACTGTGTTGCTTAAATGAGTCTTAAATCCAGTTTTAACAAAACAAACAATTGTTTATTATTGGTCAGAACATCTGTTTATTGGGTTTATTGTGGCATGTTACATTTATTTTTTATTTTATTTTTTGCATATGGTCATAAAAATACACCTGTTCTCACTTTCTTCCTTCACTCTGTTTGCCATAGTTTTAACCATTTAAGTATTGAGTGCCCCTTCTAATATTATGGTTGAAATACATCTTGCTATGGCAGACATACATATATATAGTTACACCAGTGCATGTCTGCCATAGCAGGTATACATACCTAGGTTTTAAATTTAAACATAAACAGTGAAGGAGGGGGTATAAAAAACAACTAGTGGCATCCAGGTCACAATGAACATGGTGGACAAAATTAAACTAAATGATCTTTTATTTTTAATTTGTAACAGTCACAAACAAAAAGGCTAAAATAAGCAGATTAAATAACATTAATTAATTCTACTTCAATAAAAAAAATAGCAAGGGTAATTTGATTTGAAAATGAATAGATAAATACATCACCCTTCACTGAATCACAGAGACAACAGAGGTAATGATTTGTCCCTGGAATAATTGCTGCTGTAGTGAGAAACATGTCTGGTCCTCGTTTCTGCCGTTTTACAGCGCCGCCTGTCGGTTCAATGTGGCACCGTCGTCCAGGAGTACACACACACACACACACTTACACACTTACACAGATGGGCTTTGATAGGCTATCTCCTCTCTCTTTTCTCTATTTCTCTGCCTGTGTCTGCCCGCGGCCATCCACCTCACAGCCTTAAAGCAGAAATGACAACAATCACTCCGGCTGAAATATTTTCTGTCCTTCACAGGGAAGTAAAAACTTCTGCTCTTTTAGATCCACGACTTCAATATTTTTTCCTCCTACAAATACTGTTTATCGCTATTACTCCCATGTGCGAATTAACGATAATAATAATAATAATAATAATGTGTACACTAAACCACGCTGGCCTGTCAGAATTTCTTCTTCGCCTTCTATAAATTCCGATTTGTTTTTTAAATAATATTCTTAATCCTTTTTGTTTATATTTTTATTGCATGTTTAAATAATACTTTCCAATTATTCTGAGCATTATGAGCTTTTTGATTGTTTATTTTTTTCTGCCTTATACTCAAGTGTTTAAACACTACACTCCTGAACACATTTTTTAAGTCACTGTTGCATTTATAAAATTACGATCAGTTGTTTTTTATGTATTTATCCTAAAATAGTTGAATATATTTTTATGTTCTTTTTCATAATTTTATACATATATATTTTATCACTACCCACAGCAACTATCCTTTTAGACTTTATTTACCATTTGGTTTAAATATGGACATAAATGGGCCTGTACCTGGATTGTCTTAGTTTTTCCTGTGTGTACAGTGCAGAGGGAGGTGAGGCCTTAACACACAACAACAGCTTTTATTTATTGGTTTAACACTTGGGTTTAGTTATTAGTGCATTTTCCTTTCTCAGCTAGTTTAAACCTAAAAGACTTTTTTGTTGTTTTTCTCGTGGTCTATTATTCTGTGGATAAAACGGAAGGAAGAAGCCCTCCGTTTTGTGCGGAGATTATCAGATGAAAAAGAGAGAAAACGTGAGGATTACTGTGGATGGAGAGGATTTTAATATTAATAGTTTTTTTTTCTTTTCTCTCCCCCCCTCCTTCGTCTCTCTCCCACCCTCCCTCCCCTCTCCTGCACCCCCCACCACCACCACCACCCCCCACCCCTCCCTCTTCCCCGATGAGACAGAAGGTAGATTGCCTCTGCTGCTTTCCTTTTGCCGATTCGGTGTGACAGGGATGATGGATGATCCAGCCGAGCTAAACAACTCCTCCCCTTCATCTCCTCCCTGTCAAAGCCAGTCCGGGCTGCTGCTGCAGGAATAAAATAAGGAATATATTCCCCCTGCACTGCTGCACAATGCAGCCCGTTCCTCTGGAACACACTCTTCTCCAGTGCAACAATATTAAAAGTCCACACACACACACACACAGTTCACAAACACTGTTCGAGCGCGTGCGCGTGCGTAACGGAGGCAACATGTTAATAATGCTCATGTTATTGGCTCTTTTTTTTCCTCCCCTCTGCACAGCATCTGGTAAAGTGTGATCTGGGAGAGGAGGCTGCAAATATATATTTTTAGATACTCGAGTGCATCTGCTGGCAGCGACAGGAGAAACTTTTGCTGCTTCTTCTTTGTTTTTCTTTCAAATTGCTGATTTTGGATAGTGGTCATAAAAATGAGCGCTCACGCAGGGGCTGAGTGTCCTTCGCTGTGCAGCTGGCTCTCCCCAAAATGGCTTGCTCTGGGGGACAGTTTTTTAGGTTTTGTGTATGTAGGCCCGTGTGTGTGCGTGCGTGCGTGCACGCTGCCCTCCTTTTCTCTTTTTTAAACATTTCAGCAGTTTTCTCTCTTCTTGCCATAAGGTGTTTCTATGACTACGTTATGTAGGCCTGCCTGTGTGAGCGGGTCAGAGGCGGGGGTCCCTGGGAGAAAAGGGCTGCATTTGGCTGATCATTTATCAATGTCAACCGCATAATGATTCTCCCTGCAGTCCCCCTATTGATGAGGATAATTACATTAGCTCAGAGTGACTGATCAATAAAGCCCAGGGAAAATGGTTTATTATAGCACCAACGAAAAGGCTTTCTGGAAGAGGGGGACGGTTTTTTTTAAAGAATAGAAGGGTGCACAATCCAAACTCCGTTTGCAACACAATCGTGCGAGAGGCAAAATTTCATCTGGACGCAGTTTTCTTGTTGTGGTTTGAAGGTTTTTTTGTGGTGTTGTATTCTTTGGTTCTCTGCGTTCTTAGATTGCTTGAAGTGTTTTTTGTTGTTTTTACTGATGTGGAATCCAAACATCGCGTCAGGAAATCGTTCACCTAGAGCTTGGAATCTTCCACAAAGTCACATGCTGTATAGGCCTACTTTTTGTGAGAGAAACAGGGAACCAAGGGCATCAAAGACCTACAGCTGAGCCTGCATTCCAAATATTATTATTACAATTATTATTATTATTATTATTATTATTGTATCTGGATGGTAGCATCTGATGCAACGTCTAAACTTCCAGCCTTTAAATTAAGAGCAAACAAAACACAACGAAATTAACAAATTAACCCACAAACACGGCCAGTGAAAGCGTTTCTGACCTCTCTCTTCCTCTCTCTCTCTCTGTCTCACCAACGTGTGCGTGTGTTCTTTAATTGTCAACAACTTATCCCCTGCAGGAATGTTGCAAACTCTTTCGCCTTAATTCTCCGTGGTGCTCTGCGCCAGCTCCCATTTACCGCTGATGAACGTGTCTGCAGGAGACAGCTCCATTATCTATTTATCATTTATGATAGTATTTCCTCAGACAATGGAGGAAGAAGCGCGCCCACAGTGTAGTCTCTGCTGATGACTCCTCACTGGCCTTTTTACAAAGGCTTATTTATTCGATGGCATTTTCATAAATACAACATTAGAATTTTATCTTGAAACATAAAGACCAGAAATATTGGAGAATTATCTAAATAGGCATATCTTAAATAAATATGGCATTTTATTTTACTTTTGTTAAGTTAAAAATGACATCAAATGTGCATTATATCCCGTTTTAAGTGGGAAAGATGTGAGATAAGAGGGTTCAATTCTGCACTGATTAGAGGCGATTTTTTCACACTTCAGAACTTGTCTTCTTAAAAGAGGAGTGAGTGTCACTCCCCCCGCTCCCCCATCCCACAAATATAAATCTTAATGATGTAAAAAATTATAATTAGTCAATAGCTACAGGGGGTTAAATTAGCAGAAGCTGAAAATTGCAGTGGCCACTTGTGAAGCTGCAAAAAAAAGGAGGGCAGAATAAATAAAGCGCAATAAAAAGGGAAATAGCCGGAGTTTAGTCAAGCCTAGAGGTACTCAAACCTTTATTTCAATCAGTTAAGATTTAATTAGGCAAGCCTCGGGCCCGGCCGTTTTCTTTTCTCATTATATTGCCTTCTCCAGCGCTGTGTTACAATGGCCCCAAGGTTGTCAACATTTGACCGGTTTTTCCAGTGAAATAATCACGCTTTATGGCTTGAGAAGCCATAAGATTCACAAATAAATCCGACATTATTTCATTATGAGAAGGAAGTCTTCACAGTGAGCGGCGAAAATATCGATTCCACTTAATTTATGGGTTGTTGTCCTAAGTAGATTTTTTTTATTCTTATTTTCTTTCGGTTATTTTGAGAGCTTAAAAAAAAGGTTAGAAATATCTTGCGGGTAGCCGAGGGCAGCAAAGTGAGACATTTCACAAGAACTGTAAATAACAGAAGAGGGTTGAGGGAGAGAGAGAGAGAGAGAGAGAGGAAGAAGCAGCACGCACACGCACACACATGCACGCACAGAGGCTTTTCTAAAATATGAAAATTCCTCGGGTTATTGATTAATGTTCACACTTCTGAGAGCGAGCTGCACGTTGCAAATACATTAATTAATAACTCTAATATAATGTAGATGTTCGTGCAGTAAGAGAGAAGAAGCTGGAGAACCCCCCCCACCCCACAACCCAAACCCCCGCATCCCTCCCCACCACCACCACCACACCCTTGGGCGCACTGTTATTACATGATGGCGACCCCTTCTGGAGGCCAGAGTAAATATAGGAAATGAAGAAGGGGAGAAAGAAGCGGCTTGTCTGTCTCTCTTGTTGTGACACCAGCTCTGGAGGAGCTTTCATTCTCATTTATGCTTCAGAATATTGATAACACTGATCAGCTCCTCTGGTTTTTTGTGACATTTTTTCCTTCACTTCAAAAGTTCACTCAAAAAAGGGGGCTCCCACTATTTTTTATTTTAAACCTCACAGATGACAAGACCCTGACCTGCTGCAGGAAACGTGACCTCCAGAGACTCTCATCTCATATTTACTCACAGGTATAAAGCCCCTTATGCATGTATTAGGAGGCCACGTTGATGGTAAAATCAATAAAGATGGATTGTAGGGTCAATATTATGCTTTGCACCTGGGGACTTGTTGCCCGGCTCCCCTTCCTGAGTGCGTGTGACAGAGAGAGAGAGAGAGAGAGAGAGAGAAAGAAATAAGCAATTCATAATATGCGACCGCAACATGTCTGCGGTGTATACGCACAGCAGTGTGTGTGTGTGTTTAAAGAAAAGAGAGAGAAACGCAGGGCAGCACGGCTGAAGTCATCCAGCCAGGGGCCTGAAGGACCCGGCATCATTAATCACGGCCCACTTGAAGATTATGACTGAAAGTATAGAATCGGTAACCATTATCGTCTCAGATGGCAGTTAAAACCTCTCCTTATTTTTCAAAACATTGTAATGGCGTAGAGGTCTACACACACACACACACACACAAGGGAGAAGTTCCAGACACACACTTAAAGGAGACACAGAGCTGGTCCACTTCATTAGCTATAAAAGTAATGAAACGATAATACATTTAAAAAGAACAATATTCAGTTAGAAGGAAAAATTGACTTATAATCATAATTTATTTTTACCCGTTGCTTTTATTATATATTATTTATAAAATGCATATTTCTATTTAAAAAAATAAAAAGCTTATTACAGTCTAAGCCTAAATGCATTTTTACTATCAAAGTCGATAGAGAAAAACGTCTAAATATGAAAAATGGATTTATAAAAATTATTCTTTGACGAATTTTAGACCACATGATAAATTTTGACCGTGTCTCTATTGCACATAACAGCTTCGAGAATAAGATTTAATTATTATTTTTTTAAATTACAACCGCATTTATTTATTCATATATGTATTTGTCAGCGACCCGCATCATGATTATTATTATTATTGTTATTATTTTGGCGATAAAAAGTTGTGATGTAAAAGAGAAAACGTTGCTCCTGCGTAAAAGAAAACGTTTCCACACAGCGGCTTGTTATTAAGTCTGTCCGTTCTGCCTTTACTGTATTCGCCTTTTACGCGATATTTTGTAATATTTGTGTGATAAATGTATCGTAGGCTACGTGCGTGTATTATCATCTGCACGCACACGCACGCACACACAACATGAGAGAGGCAGGAGAATCTAGCTGGGTCCCTGTTAGCAGTCGGAAGCTTCAGTGATGAAAAGCAATAGCTGGTGTCAAGAACTTTTTTAGCACGTCACTACAGCTGGTGGGAATAAATAGTAGCCAAGTGAAGAGGAGCCGCAGGAGGAGGAGAGGGAGGAGGAGGAGGGTGCAGGCTGTGACATAAGGCTATTTGGGTGTGTGACCACAGGGAACCCAGGTTTTCATATCTCCTCTACACAATAAAAGCCCTGTGTGCAACTGTCTCACAAGTCCAACCTTGTTTCTCAACAAGGAGTGTAAACTGTTGTCAATATTCAGATAGCCTTCATCTGCCAATAATGACAGGCAGCCGGCTTCCTATCTTATCTTCAGCCCAGGTAGCGCCATACCTGTGGGGAATAACTGCTGCGATAAAGAGGGTCTGGGCCAATAGAAAGGCTCTTGTCTGTCTGTGAGGAGTTAATGGAGAACGCCACTGGAGACAGGAAGTCCTCAGAAAGTGAAAAGCACTTTATTGCACACCTGAATGGCCCGGCGTAGGGTTTCTCCCAAACCCAATGGGAAAACCACATTACAGGCCCTTTACACAGGGTCATTACAACAGGGCAATGGAGTTCAAGTGATCCATTGCATTTGAATGACAACATCACATCGCTCCATTCATTCTTCCCTCTTGTGTGACCTGATGATGATCCCTGTGGGATTGAGATGTTGTCAGAGCTGAAGTTACAGTAGAGAGATTTGGTCCATTCAAGTTCCTCCTAAAATCTGTGTAAAAACTCCGGCACACATGTTACTTCATCGCTTTGTCACCAACACCAAGACCAGACAGTTGTGGTTGATTGTTGCTTTCTTATAGCAACAGGTTCATGGAGCCATAACCCACAGTACACCGCAACATGACATCATCAGGCCTCTAAAAATGAACTGCAACATCGATCCCTCGCAGGCTGACCTCCCATAAGTCAAGACGATGTGGGACGTGTTTGGATGGAAGTGTATATTTACCTGTCACCAGGAACTCAAGGACATGGCAGCAGCAAGGTTGTATCCAGCCACACAGTGCAGTGTTTTGGGGTGAAAATGAGTTGTAAAAATGACAAATGGCCCACATTCCTCTAGCTAAAGGAGCAGTGTGGAGCTGGCACTGTGCTTTCAGCCAAACAGTTAATTGCTCCACACAGCGAAGGCCCAACAAAATACTCGTAAAGCATCACAGAAAAAGTAAAGTCCAGTCAGTCTCGTCTCCCGCCCTGCTTCTTCCTTTTCTCATCTACACCAGCTAAACAACTGCTTCCATCCCCTGCTCTTCACAATTTCCCAGCACAAAAATATTATGTTGCCAGTGGCAACAGTTCAATAAAATACCCAATCACATCTGTTCTTTCAAATATTTCCGAAATTAAGCTGAGTCTGTACATAATGGAGAAGCCGTCTCAACTGTGCGTTAGGATTTCAAGCCAGGATTTATTGCAGTGTGATAAATGATCATAAGGCTTGTTTTGACAAATGCAAGGGTACTTCTGAATGAGCACAGGGTTGGCACACTGTGCAGGGCCAGACCCACTGTTATCGACTGGATTAGTGGCTCTGATTATGCCTTGGATTCGAGCTTTGCTCTCAGCACCAATCAAAGCCTGTGGCTTGCATGCATCCTATAATAGCTGCGTTCATCTCCATGGCTGCCGCCAACAGTGTACAGTAGCCCCACCTCCTCCTAAGTGCACTTATTTCATAATAACAAGCTTGCGACAGCTCTCGTCAGAGCTCACAAATAGAGGACAAGGGAAAGGGTGAGCCAGGGTTTGTTTTGACTGAATCAAATTTTGTCTCCAACCTCTTGCAACTAACCTTTTTCCCCTGCCTACCTCCAGTCATATTTTCCTACCACACAGCTCTAATCTTTTAGAATGTCACTGGTGATCGTGCGTCTACCGCTGCCTTTCTGCTGCGTCCTCCTCCTCCTCTACCTCTCCTCTACCCTGCTGTTCTCCTCACCCCTGCCCATCACCATGCTGGCCTGTATCTGATTCTGTGGATGTTACCGGGCCCACTCTGGACCCTTGCTGTGAACAGGAGATGGCACGGTTTCTGGGTCACTTCTGTCACAGACCAAATGCCACTCAGGGGGGCTGACCTTTCCTGTGGCCGATGCTAGAGCAATGCAGGTTGTCACCCCTGTGGTTTCAATGAACGCACACTCTGCAGTATTTCCCCTCCTCCTCTTTTTTATTCATGACAATACACATTGAAACAATGGGGATCAACTAAACCAGAGCAAAAAATAGCCACTGTAAAATATGGATGATGTATGACATCTTGGCTTAACCGTGGACTATAACAGGCTTCAGCGATGGCCGCAGACACATGGTTTATCATGTCTCACTGGAAGGAACTCCAAATATGCTTCCTGGATTCATTTGAAAGCGTGTTACAAGCAAGTGCCACTGTTTTTATACAAATAGGAGCTTAGCTCTAAATGGAGTATCAGTACTTCAATCAGCATCAAGTCCAGTCAACACTGTTCGCTTTAACACAGGACTAGGTTTCCATTCGTACTTAGGTAAAGCAGTGAAAATGGGATATTTTAAATGCTGGGCCTTAGGTGCATGTAATCTAATGTCAGATCAGTGTTGAGTGTTCTTTCCAAGCTGAGAATTTTTCATTTTTTGAAGATCTCAGCTATGTCTCCACTTGTCCCATACTGCCAGTGAGTCATAGGAAACCAAACTATCCTCCATACCCCCCCTCCCCCAAGTGGATTTATGTGTCATAGTTGTTCAGTTATTCTCATACATACCATCTGTCCTCCATCCTGTCAATCAAACATCCGTCGCTTTGCCATTTAAAATTTCTCCCCGACCATTTTTCTCATGATCCATTGTTGTTTTTAAATAACAGCCTCTGATTAGTGGGTAGAGCTTCCTAAAAATAAAAATGAAATCTCTTCATATCTGCTTCAGCTCTGAGCAAAGAGGCCTCTTTTTCCCATTGCTGTTATTCAAGCCCTCTGAAAAAAAAATCCTTTTTTAATTTCAAACTGGCTGCTCTGACTCTTCCAGGAGAACCTTTATTTATTTCCACCCTGTGATGTCTTGCTGGCTGGGGGAGGCTGAGAGGATCCCTACTAAAAGCACTTCTCTGCCTGGGGCAGAAACAGGCCAGAGCTCTCTCCACATAAATAACACAGAAGCGTGGAGGAAGTCCGTTTGGTGGTCTGCTGGAGGGAAAGAACCTACCCTTCAGTCTCCGGTTCTGTCCTTCTTTTCTCATTCTCTGTGTCTCAGTGGTCTATCTAGCAGCTTGGCTGAAGAGGCATAAAACAGCAGGATCTGGAAGAGATTGGGCCAAGATGTACATCTGAGTGGATAGTGGACTTCCAATAGCCTGTAGGCTCAGGCCAAATGGAATGGATGCTGTGAACTGCGTCAAACTAATCTGACACATGGGAGTCACAGATGTAAGGATTGTAACCAATATTACAATACAGACTCAAATGTGTAACAAAATCGTCTGCGTATTGTTGCTTGGTAAAATTCCAACAGAAGAAACATGATATGCTCTTAGTTCCTGCATCACACTCATTCATTACCATAAGTCATAAGTTCTTGAATAGAAAAAAAGATTTTTTTTAAAAAGTGCGGCGTTTTATTTTAGCAGGACATCCCTTAAAGTTAAAATTCCACCAGATCATGGGTGTTCTCTGCACCAGGAAGTGACCTTTCCAAACTGGCCTTATTTGGAAAGCACTCGAGTGCCCCATTGTTGTGACAAGAACAATGAATCTAAAAGGAGTAGGAGACAAGGGCAAGGAAAACACAAAATAAAGACGCCTGGCTCTTAAAAATCGTCAGATGGAAGCTCTTTTTTCTGTATTTGCTCTTACATCATGGAAATCTTGTCAGCTGCAACGATGCCGGCGCTTTCCCTTTGAAGTAGGTTTAAAAAAAGCTTGCATTTAGTGCACATTGTGTGCAGGACCTAATTTATAGGAGCTGACCCTGCCTCCTCTTTTGTGCAACAGCCATCTTGGAAAACAATGGCAGGAAGGCTTGAAACTTAAGAGGAACTGAATCTGCTGTTTTCCATTTTTGCTGTTCTTATTCAATGGAGAATTTTCCCTCCCCGTGTAAAATAGCTCTGTTTTTGTGTCCAACAGGAGCCATAAACTGATGTCTAAGCATACCATGGCCCGGCAATAGGGCCGAGTTTAACTGGACACATGGGGACAGTTGTTTTGTACCACATGGAGCAGAGGGGCCTGACAGAGGAAGCCATGGCCGCCTGGCGACCCCACCATGACCCAGTGGCCTCCACATGGAGGGATCAAGGCCTAGAAGTGAGCCGGCTGAGGGTTAGAGGTTTAAGGGTAACAAATCAAGCAACACTTTAGTGGTATTTAACCCCCACATACCATATCTCTCTAACTGCATGAACAGTGCATAACTGCAGAGCAAACATAGCAACACTTTTTTATTCTATAAGGGGAAGAAGAGGAGTGGGTCACATAACACTTAAAGTGAAAATGAGAAAACATCTTTTATTTCCTTATTAAACCTTTCACCTGAGGTTGCTCTGATACATCAGGTGAGTCAATGGAGGCACAATATTAGGAAACAAAAGCAAATACTCATCTTCACATAGCACATCCACAGTTAAAGGGCACAATGTGGGAAACAATTCCCCTCTTACAAACTGCATTCTTTAAGGTGACGGCAGGTTCTTCACCCTTTCACTTTCTTTCCTCTTATCGTTTTGTGTGCCATAAAGAAGGGGACAGGACAGGGACCCCCTATAGGCAGTGCATATCTGCCTCTAAAAACATCACTCAACTTTATGTTCACTTCTGGTTCCCCCAGCCCAGCTGTGTTTCTTCCATTAGTATCTGCTCATAAAATGTACAGGAGTTATAAAGATGTGCAACAGACAACTACTAGATAGTACTAACACACCTTTACGTGAAAATCAGGTGTTTGTATATACCCATGGGCACTCACTCCATAACATATGAACATATTTAAACAATGTATTTATTATTTTTGACACATATACAAAATTGTGCAATACCAAAATATATGTTTGTTTATGTTTACATTTTTAAAAACAAATTTACATTTACAATATTTTCCCTTTTTTCCATGACAGTGTACAGAATAAATTGGTAATCAATTAATTACAAAAATCTTAAAGAGTAATCAATAATGAGAGCAATGTTCATAGAACTCCAAACAATATGTGTAGATTGAGATTGAATATGAGAGCAATTTAATGATGTTCAACATCATGAAGACAGGGGGATCTGTGAGGAAGTCATTTACTGTATGTATTTCAATGTTATGTAATGTAGTTGCATCATGATAGGTAGAGTGCACTAAAAAAAGGGCTGTTATAATTTGAAAAGTTCACTGTGAGGCCAGCCTTAATCAGAAACGATCCTGTTTACCCCTCTGGAGAGTGACTGAGAGGGCACTGAGTGACGCAGGTGAGAGACAGGCGTCCACACGGCCCCCAGACCGCACCTCTCTTATCTGCCTATGGAACAGAGAAGGAAGGAGTGACAAAGGCCAGGGCATTGGGTGCGATAAGGAAGGACCCTATGTCCTGCTTTGGCCCTGGCTTACACTGTGGCCTTCCACTGTGAGAGGCCATCCAAGGGCCAGATGTTGATCACAACCAGAAAAGTTTCCAATCAGATGGTTTCGCACGCAGGTATGAATCTGGCCCTGTCCTGTCAGATGTACAGAATGCTGGTGTAAATATATGCGGTTGCTTTGGGGCAGTGAGTGAGAAGAAAATAATGGACAGACAGAGAAAGAAGGTCAGGTGGAGTTCAGGGGAGTTTTTTCTGGCAGGAGTTGCACACTGCAGGAAAGCTAAATTGCTTCCTGATCTTGGTATCCACCCGTGCATAGTTCAGTGTTCCTACACCTCCCACCTCCCTGTTGTCCTCTCATCCTTACTGTTTTGTTTGTTTTTGGCTGCACGTCTAATCTTTTCTCACTCTTTGTCCCGATTCTGGCTCTCCGGCAGTCTCTCCTGCTGGGTGGGATGGCACAGAGTGACAATGTCTGTAGGGAAGCAGTCTTTGAGTAGGATACCTCTGTCTCTTTGGCAGTCCAGCTCTCCAATGAAACCATACCAGTAGATCACAAGGCCTGGACCAAACCTGCAGTGCACAGCAAAAGACACAAAACAAGTCTTTTGTTAGAACATCATTGCTGTCATTTCCAAGAGCTCTTAAGTAGCTAACAGTTGCTTTCAAATTCAAATCAGCAAAGAGCTTACGGCTGTTGACTTTTGGATATGGAAGACATGGCTAAATGTAGGAGCAAGTCAGTAGAGAGACAGAAAGATGGGACACTAGCAAGATGGATCTGTAATAGATAAGGTCGCTTAGGTTTTTTTTCGCCTTTGATCACCATCCAGGAAACTTTTGCTGAATCAAACAAAAACACCGCCAGGAAGATAAAGATCTCTTTGACAGGCTGATACACACTCGATCACATTACAATGGCAGTGAAATAACAATAATCTGTGAAATAACAAAGCGCTACACCAAGGCCTCCGGATCCTGTCATCAGAAGCCTTTGGCACATAACAGAGCACACAGAGTTCAACACAGAGTCTGAGACTTAAACAGACTGCATCTGCTGGTTAATGTTAGCCAGTCCAACTGTGTCCAGCTGTTTCATTCACACTGATAGCAAGAGCAACTTTGTCTTTGTTGGCAAGCACTGCAGTTCCTAATAGCTATAAATAATGTTGCCAAGCAACTGTAAAGCCAAATTTAAATATAGGAAGTTTCCTTCTGTGTTATTCTCTTCTCATCATTGTGTTGTAGCTACTGTATACCTGAAGGTCTGCTGAAAGGTAGAGACATTTCTTCACTGCATAGTGTACAATGTTATTTTACGCCATCTCTTCACAAAGGAAATAAATCATCTTTCAGGCCATTTATTAAACCCCAAAGAGCCACCAGTGGCCCCTCTCTGCCTCATATAGATCATGACTATTCTTTGAACATTAGCTGCCATGCATAAAGACATGTCACAGTTGAACTCTGAACGAAGAGCACTTTGGCCCCCACATGCAAGACCAGATTGAAGAGGGCTGACAGTGCTCCGGTCCCAGATACTCTATCCTCAGACAGTTAACAGTGTTGCATGGCCTCTGGAGATTTGGACAGGAAGCAAGCCAAAAGGGCCATGGAGAGCAGTAGAAGTTCAGTTCCAAGGTAAAGTACATAAAACCTTGAAACTGTGATCAATCATTTTCTATAAAAATTCTGAATCAAATACATCTCACAATCATAATTTTAATTATCATAATTTTATTTATCATTATGTAAATCAGGAGTATTTTGTGTTGTTAGGATTTATGAGATTAGTATTAGTACCTACAGCTGATGGCTGACCTTACATCTTTGGCAAGGTATTGTGACCACATAAATTACCAATGCAAGTCTCAGCTGACGTGACAGCACTGGCTATACGTGTACTCTGCTTTGCTGACTGGGCCTTGAGGCAGTGCATGTTCTACATACAGTTCTTGTATGGAGACAGACACATGTACAAGAAAATATGTGACTATACACGCACACCCCTCCTTCTAAGAGGCCCCCGCAGCAGTACATGCTTGTGGACCCCATCCCTGCATTCTGTGTTTTACAGTGTGTGATTTACGGTCCTGTATCTATGAGCAAACAGGCCAAAGCTAACAGCCCTGGAGCCTGCAGATGCACACTGCAAGTTCACCACAATGTCACACACATAGCTCAGCCTCTCAGCACTGCACAAAGCTCAAGCCCCAAAACTCCCATCATTTCCACGGTCCAGTGCTGCACATGGCCGCCAACTCTTAATATGGAAATGTTATGGAAACAAAACCTAAACATTTACATTAGATGACTTCAGAGAGGGGTTATGCTCTTCTTTTTATTCAGCTGCTCTGCTGTATGTATTTCTAGATGGGGAGGTGAGGCTGAAACGGGGGAGAGAAAAGGGAGCCCGGTCTGCACAGAGTGGAGAGAGGCAACCTTCTGAAAAGGTTAAAACTGTACATCAACAGATAAGGCAGCGGTACGCGATACATCATGTCCCAGGTCTGTCAGGGGAGGCCGAGTACAAATTGAAACAAGCAAAATTATAAACACTGGGGAGCCATGTCACCAAGGCCTTTCCATACTGTAAAGAAAATAAATGGACTTTGAATCCTTCTCAGGATTAATACAGTTCAATACAACAGGGACCTTGAGGTAAAAATCCGAGACTGGGAATAGAAACAATAACATTGAGGGGGGAGGGAGCGGTCAGGAGGCCAAGGCGAAGCCTGATGGCTAAAGTATGAAATTCTTGAGAAAAACTTTTAATCAGCATCTAGGCAACGTACAGAGAGTAATTACAGATTTAAAGAACAATGTTTTATTTACTACTACATATATTCGGCCTGAAGTTTGTGCACTGTGACATGTGAGGGAGTGACTGGAAGTTTAAATTTGTAGGCAAATTATGGTTTATTATGTGGCTCATTTTAACCTGGCATGTGCTTATTACACGTAGCACCTTTAAGTCAGAGTCAGCCATCTTCCAATAAACACCTAACTATGTAACGAGTTGGTGAAATTGTTTGTGAAATGTAGCTAATTTCAGCAAGGGCCGCTTGACGAGCCTGGGCGTGGATTGCGGCTGCCAGCCATGCTTTCGTTAGTGTTAATGAGCTGCTGGTGGTCGCATTTAAAGCAGGTGCCAAGCAGCTTACTACAGCAGCTTAATGAGACCAAGGCACTCAGGAACAAAAACCCTTGAATGGAGAAGAGGGAGTGTTATTAGTGTCTGCCTGTGCACACACAGCGTGTCGTGAAGCCAAGCCTCACACAGAGCTACGCAGAGAGCGAAATCTCAGCTCCTTAAAAGCACAACCTGCACATCAACAAAAAAAGGCAGTGGTTATTATACCCTTATTCTCTTTTTACTTTTTTCCCTGGTAGTTAACCCACTTATAAAAAATTTAAATAAGGTTAAACTTAAAGAAGGCAACTTTATATTTTGTTTATTTATTTCCCTTGTGGTGTCATGTTCAATGTCAAGAACGTACTGCCAGTAAAACAGGGATGACATTCGAATGAGCATTTTAAAAGTGAAAGGGACAATTGTGGTATATTAAAACAGTGCAACCTTAAAAAAACTGGCCTTTTTCAGTTTTATTTCTGCCTTTTTTTCTGAGAAGTGTAAGCTTACTGGAGGTCAGACAGCACACCCACCCCCTAAAAAAACAGAGTTTAACATTTCTACCAAACACACAGATCAAGGTTAATTTGATCTGCCACGTTTGGTGAGAAAAAGCTTTACTAAAACTGGGGGCCGAGCACTTCTGCCAAAAAACGTTACAAGACATGATGAATTATCAATAAAATCAAGATGAATTTACGCTTTACTTTAAAACGGCCTCACTTCATTTTTACACACCGCAGAGAACCGTTTTAAACAAACGCCGGCAATGATTTAGACAGTGCATGCCTCTACCTGAGGGTGAACTCTATGTCTCTGAGGTCTCTCCACAAAGACTTCTTTGTTTTCAGCATCCATACATCAGGTCACAAGGTAGGGCCACTAAAGCGCTGCCAAACATTAGCTTTAGTCAAGTCTTTTCTCTGCTTCCTGAAATGCAGGTATGGAACCTGCTCAACTTCTTTCAAGACAGACAGCATTGAGAATGATCTGGGGAGAGGTTCCGAGGAATAAAAGTCTCTGTGTTGAAGACAGAGGAGCCGTTTACATAGGAAAATACAGACAGAATATATGTGCATTACTGTCAAATGGCCTGTTCTTTTGAGGTCAACTCCTCCTTATAGGCAGCTGGCAATAGGAGTTAATTTACAGGGTCAGATAACAGTTGTGTGATGTGTTTGTATGTATGGAGTTTTGGAGGTGAGCAGTGACCCAGGGCCTGCATGCGAGGTGATACGGCCCCGCAGCGGATCACTGTATGTCCAGCTTGTGTATTTTAATGCCCTTGCAGGAGCTTGTTTGTAGCTCATCAGCCACCCTGGTGATGAAGACACCCCTGATAAGTCAACCTTCCCCACACAAACAGAATATTTAAAGGCTGAGTCTGCCCTAAGGGGTGTCCTCGAACAGGGAGGTAAATAATCCCTTGCTACAGACTGTACATTGTACTGTCCATAAATAACAGCAGTTGAATGGAAGAGTTAACCTCCAAAAGACTACAAATAGAAGACTGTTGTTCCCCCGACACAATTATACATATTATTTAAACCTGGACAAGTACACTAAAAGTGGACAAATTTAATATTTTAGTATTCACAAAGGCCTTAAGAAAGCTTTCATTTTTGTTTCTTAGGAGGATTTTTCCATCTGGCAGGAATTATACATGGGTACAGTGAGAGAGGTTTTGAGGTCCTTTTTAATCTGGATAAAACGATTAAAGCCTTTTTGCATGTGTGCAGACTGGAGGGAGTAATGTGTGAGTTTGAGAGATGTGAAAAGTTGACTCGCTGGACATTAACAACTTTTAACATTCTTAATCCCCCGTTGCAATCACTGCACTGTGGTAGATTGTATCCCCCACCAAGTATTTTATCAATTATCACTTTCTCTGACCTCAAAACCCCCCACATACCCACCTTCTCACTTTAACTTAAATCTTATCACCTCACACACACAGTGTGACAGCTGTTTGATAACCTGGCTAACACATGATTATGTGAATGATCTAAAAAGCACCATCTTATTTTTTAATTTGATAGCACAATAGTAAAGGTGCATAGCCTTGCTTCACAACACCATTTGGTCCTGGTTAGAAAACTGTGTGTACATTACCATGCTTTTCCAAACATCCTCCAGCTGAAGGGAGGAGTTCTAATCAGTGTTTGGAACTCGTTAAGTCCCTTAACTGAGCATGTCGCCTACCACATTAGCAACACATATCTTAAGGGACAAGTGTGCATTGTGTGTGTGTAACGTGTGCTGGTCCCTTCTCTGATCTACGGCGTCACGGTCCAACGCGCTTTGACATGCTCCGGTCTGCTTTGGATGTGGAGCGAAACCAAACAAGGTGTGGTCTGGCTTTGGCTTTGTCTGTTTAGTGTTCAGAAGTTGGTCCAAACAGCACAGAGGACACTGCATACAACAAAACAACCTCCTGATGACAGCTCAGTGATGACACCAGAATGATTCATAGTAAAGTTAGTTTGGCATTATGGAACAACTTAGTCTTCAGAACGTTTTGAACATCTTACTCTTTTGCAAACTGGATCACATTCACAGCAACGTGACTGTAAGTCTAAGAATATAGTGTCGCTGCACTTCTCTGGCTCCATAGGGGTTAACAATTAAACAGTCAGAGCTCACCTGATCTTTTCTCAGATATCGACTCCCCCATCCACTATAATGACCCTCTACATCATGAAAATAGCCTGATCTCTTCAGTTATGACACACTGAGTAGGTATTCATTAACACTTGATGCTGATTTTATTAAACTCTATTATGGTGATGGCTCCATATGGTGTCTCCTCTGCAAGTAGTTCACTGAAATCATGAGCAATAACTGAGTAAATTTAAAACCAGATACTATTGGATAGGGACGAGAGGACGTAAATTATATATCACAGGAGAAGTACAAATAAGAACAACATTCTCAGAGAATTTCACTGTTTTCAGTTGAGGTTTACAAGTTTCTCAAGCCAAATGCTGACCACAGTGCTAATTTGGAGATCTGTCCAGAGAGTCCCTCTGGCCTTTGATGGGTCCCCCATGTCTGCGAGTTGTGCTTGGAGACAGGAAGCTCCCCGTGGTGGCAGGCGAGCGGGCCGGGGGCTGGGAGGCTGTGCAGAGAGGACCACATCGTCAGGGGGATACATGCCCCTTTAACCTGTTATTCTGAACTCCCAGCAGCCCTGGCCGATAATTGCCACCTGTCTCTGGGGAAACACAGTCAAAGCCTAGCAGAGGGACGGCCATTTTGTGTCTGCCGCTTCTCCTCGCCCCACACAGCTCTGGTCCTAATCCTGCCCTTAACCCCGGCGGCTAATGTGTCTTCAATTTAGGATGATCCCCCACTACAGGCACGGCCCTAATCAACAACAGTTTGTACTGTAACCCTATCTGCCCTCACTGGGGCAGCGTCAGTCTGACCGGGCGCCTGCAAATCTGATGTGTCCAGCCGAGGAACAGTGTTATGTGTGTGTGTATAAGTGGGGATATCATGTTTATATGTGAGGTCATAGGATGTGTGCTTTTAACTTCCCTGTTTGTCTTCCACATATGTCATTGTAATAAACATCTAAACACATGCAACAGAGCTGCACCTACACTCAGAAAATCAAGTCAGAAAATATACTTTACAAATTAAACACGTACGTTTGATGAAGTCAGGGCCCCATTTTTAGGCATATTCTGTAAGCACCTAGTATTGATTAAGGCAAACATTCTTCTGCCCCAGGTTTTAAATTCTAAAAGATATATTACCCACTGGACTAATTAGTTTTAGTTTTCATAATCCGTGCTACCACTTCAGTGAGGGCTGTATCAGAAGTCATGGAAAGGCAGGTGTGAATGTTAGTTGTGTAGGCCTCCTGGCCTCTGCATCCATGAGTACAACCCTGCCCCAAAATTAGAGTGTGGTCTCTAATGTCTCCCTGAGAGAAAAAGAGGCCTGGCTTTTATCCAAGTCAGCACCTTTGGAAGTGCAGTCGTGTTACCACCACTAAATCAACATGTCAGCACCCGGCCCAGTGAACTTCTTCACCCAGACTGCACTGCTACAGCTACCCCACACACCTAATGAATGGGTGTGAATGCCAATCAGTCTGCTGAAATGAAACAGGAAAAAGAGACAGAGAAAAAAAGAAAAAAGGTTTCTTTTTCAGCTGTTATATAAAACATTTACAGTCCAGCAATATGATTATCATCCCTAAGACAAAGTGTGCCTCAGTCCTGTTGCTTGAATTTAGAACTACAATGGTAAAACCAACTAATTCCAGGTTAAGGTATCCTTGCCATCAACCTTGGCCTCTGTGTCCAAAATGGAATTGTCCCAGTTTGGTGGCGAGTTTAGAGACTTACACAAGTGAAGGGCCACAGAAATCCGTGTGCTTACTCGGCAGTCTGTTTACATTCCTGAGAGTAATTTTAGCCCCCGGGGCGGGGAGCAGAGCAGGGGAGGCAACATGTCGTTGGGGCTTGTCAGTGTTCGATGGGCCAGCCAGCGCATTGGCGGCACCTGGACATCTGGGTGGTACATAAATACACAGAGAGACACACTAAGACCATAGACCTCCAACGGAAAAACCACTCATATCACTTGTGTTTGTACTGCTGTTTGTATCGTATCTGTGTTAATATTAGGGAAAATCTTCAACACAATAACTATGGCTACTTTGTGTCTCAGAAGAAAGCACATAAGTAGGGTGTAGTCTTTCTAGCAGGCCAACCACAGAGTAGCATTGGTTTTGGACAACACAGGATATCCCCAGTGTTTTCACTGACAATCTGGGGCGCAAATCTAATTTCATTGTAGTTTTTAAAAATTTGCAAAGCAAACACAACAATAATCCTGGATCAAGAAAAGCTGAGGGCTTCTGTATGCATGCTGGGATTTGTCTTTTTATTACTCCCAGCCCAGAGTGTCCCTTCAAAGGGCAAGAAAGCAAAATGTCCATGTGTTTGTGGTGTTCGTGTGCGAATGTAAGAGAGAAGGAGAGAGAGAGAGATAGAGATAGAGATAGAAAGAAAGAGGGAGGGAGAGAGAGTCAGAGCTTATCGAAACTAATTAGGCGAGGGATCAGGATGGAAGTTAAATACTGGGCTACATGTAATGAAAGAAGCAGAGTGGGGGACATCTAGGGGTCAGGCCCACACCAAACAGTGGTCCTCAGGCAATCTGGTATTGATTTTCACTCGTTTGGGGATGAAGGTAGATGTGAGGGAGGGAGCCGTGGAGAGAGAGAGAGAGAGAGAGAGAGAGATAGCCAGGGAGAGTCAGTAGGGGAGTCTAAGGGTCTCATGAGTTGTCAACTTGACAGTTTAACCCCTTTTGGAGTAGAACAAACAAACAGAGGGATCTCCTGGGCTGACAGCGTTGATCTGTTATAGCGATGACACTGCAAACCCCCACACAATGCCCACACAGGAGAGGCGAGAGGGGAGGAAAAAGGAGGGAGGGTGAGCTGATACAGATATGCATAGACACATTCCTTAAGCCTAAGAACATAGGCTTGTGCTCTACTCTCCTTAAAAATGTATGAGTTAAAAATAATGCTATTTAATGGTAATGCAAACTAGATTCTACTGAAATAGTGATATTTAGTATTAAATTAAAACTAAATTTTCTAGTGGTGTTAGTGGTGTTAAGTCAATGTGGTGAATGATAAAGTTTTTTTTCATTTCAGGTTGCCTTGGTCTTCCCAACATTTCAGAAAGTACGGATACTCCTGATAAAGCAGTACTGGTGATCGTCCACAACCACACAGACACACAGATGTCAGTGCTCTTGTCCTGTCACTCAGTCTGTGAAGGCCGTCACCCCGAGCACCTTCTCTCTCATGTCCTTAAACACTTGAAGACCCCTTTTCACTCTTACCCTCAGACTGCCTCATCGCTTTGTCACATTGCCAAAGGGGACTCCATTAGCCTGGCCAACTCTCACTTATTCTTAACACACACAAGCACACAAGCACACATACACACACACTGAACGGCTGATACTCACAGCTAAGGCTGTCCACATCAAATTAGAGTGGCCCCTATTGTCCCTATTATGGCCTGGGAATGCTCCATCATGACGGATGCTACGGGGTCCCTCACTTGTCAGAAGTTGTCAGACAGATAGGGAGTCTGGATACACACAGCTGACAGGTAATCTTAATGTCTTCAATTAGCCCAATTAGGCCTGTCATAAACAATTCGATAAGTGTTCAACAAACACAAACAGATAAACGCACACACAAGCACACATCGACGCACACGCTCACACACTGAGGTCTGCAGGGTATTAATGAGAAGGGTAATGGGTATATCAGTGGATGGGTGACTTGTCTTTTGTTTCAGGGAGGGGTGTGTCCCCACCCTTGCTCTCAGCTGTGCACTGCTGGCTGCTACCTGGTCAGTTCAAATTGTACTATCTCCTTTCATTAGCACATCGCCGGCTGAGAATCTGAAAGGCCGTGACAAAATTCATTTGAGACGAGTGGGAGCAGATTGCCTGAAGCAGGTGCTATAAGGGAGATAAAACAAAAGCAGCACCTTTGTGAAGCTCTGTGTGTGCATGGATGTGTGTGTTTCCCATGTGAGTGTGTGTGAGAGAGGCTTTTCCGCGGTCTTCACATTCTGTTCTTTTCCTTGCTATGGCAAATGGATAATGACACAAAAGTGCTTTAGAAAAAAGGAAGGAAAAAGAACAGGGACCAGAGAAGAATTGGCCCAGTACACACTTGGAGTGTTTACAAAGCTGTGGTGAAATCTAAATATTATTTCAAGTGTGACTAAATAGGCCAACACCTTTCTGTGCAGAGGATGTGTGATAGCTAACATTGTTTGATTTGGTCGCTCTTTTATAATGCCTTATCACAGAGCAAAGGTGACACCCACGCTACATCCTCTGCTTTTGTCCTCTAACCGTTTCTTTAAATTCATCTATTTGCATTCACGATCAATTTCATTTTCCTTTGGGGATGCAGAACATGTTTAAGGAATCGTCAAGCATAACCGAATGTTTAAAGCCAAGATTCCACAGTTTGCAAACACAAGAGTCGAGCAAAGTTAGCATCAATATTTGAACAAGAACTTCACATCAACACTGCCTTCATCTTATATGCAGAGGCCTTGAAATGCCCCACATCAAGCAGCAACACTGACACTTTCAATGCAGCACTAGTCTCTGGGTACACCGACTACAAAGACAAGGGAGAAATACGAACAAAATGCAGTCAACAAGAAGAAAAAAAAACCAAAGCAATATTCTGAATGATGAAGTCCTAAGGCACATTTTCATACACAAGTCAAACTGGGACAAGAAGGCACATGGACTGCTATGAGCAAAACCTGTGATGGACCTCTAACTCTACTTCTGATCCTTTTCTCCAGTGATGGCTGGAAAACCATCCGAGGAGAGAAAAAAAAAAGAAAGAAAAAGAAAGAGAAAAGCCGTCACCGGGAAGTTGTAATAGGAAATTGCTCTTGGCAACTATTTGTTCAAGCACCAGATTTTTTTCGTCTTTATGCCAACCCAGTGAGCCCCCATTGGAAAACAGGGCAGGTCCCCCTAATGAGTAATCTATTTCAAAGCAGTCGTGTCTGGGCATGACAGTTTACTGAGAGGCTTGAAGAACTGGTAATTACCAGTGTTACGGGGCAATTAATGCATATTACACTGCGGCACTCATGGCGGTGACTGTCAGCTCCCCAATAAAAATGAGCACTCTTCAGCTAAAGGGTGACATTAATTGGGCCCTTAATGACTATGCAGAGGAACCAAGCCAAATAGGAACAAAACAGGGGACTCGCTCTGACACTAGCAGAGGGCTGGAAATTGGACTAAAAATGAGATTAATTGCTGTTTAGAAAAAAAGAAGGGAAAATGTGGTGAGGGGAGAGGGGGGAGAAAGAGGTTGGAATTATAGGGTGCAGAGAGCAAGAACTGTTCATACAGATGACAATTCAATTAATTATTTTATACTGTATTTTTCTATACCTTAAGAAGTGCAGGCAGGCCTCAGGGCCCATTTTCAGGGCTTTGTCTTGATACATGGCTTATAGAGAACTATACATAGATTTCTTAAAGCATCTACACATAGTATCAGGGTTGATGCGCTCACTGTAATGAATATGTCTAACATTTTCATCAAAGTGAAAAGAAGCTTTCAGGAAGAAGGATTACTGTATATAGCTGTGATGAATGCAAAGAGGGTCAGAGAGGTAGGTCTTCTATAATGTGCAATAGAGAAAAATCATCTTAAGAAGCAAGTATTGAGCTTTTCTAGGTTGCACACTTTCATATAAAGCCTCAGGCCTTTAGTATGTCTTTCCACTTAAAACAGTCCATAAAACCCTTAAGCAAGGCTTTCATTAAAAGTAAATCTACTAAATTGCAGGCCTTCCACCCCCAGAAATGTTTGTTTAGAAGGAGATCAAGGATGTGGTGAAAGACATGAAGCAATTCTGATTAATGAATCTAAAGCTATGCACGTACTGAGCACCACCTGAATATGCAAGCCCCAAATCATAAAAATATCAGCATGCAAAACACGTTGTCATTTGCATACATTTTTGATTTTGGATTTCCTTGCTATTTAAATATGCAGTTAGAAATAGTCCAGCACTGCCTCTTGCGCTGTCACGCTGCACACTCACACTGTCATTGGTCCTGATAGAACTCTTCCGCTTCAAAGGGAGCTTTGCAATGGAGAAGAGAATGAGCAAATATTTGAATTGCAAAAACACATCATCTTTCGAGGGGGAGAAAATTCCAGACAACTTTTTAGAGTTAAAGACACCCCCAACCCCCAGCAAACTAACCTTCTGCATGCGGCACAAAAAAGTCAACATATTCATAGTGTAAGCACTCAGTAATTTACCATATCCAAATTTGTGTAATGGGATATGACATATTTTAGAGGGGATTGCAGGGAAAAAAACTTTAATTTGAAGAGAGAACCATAAAATGTTTAAGCTGCTCCTGTATTTAACTGAAATCCACCATACAAATCCAGGTTCTCAGACAACCTGACATGGGTTTGATTACAGACTGAAGTGTAATTAGCTACTTAAGCTAGGTTGGAGTGAACAGCACCACCACCCTTGCTAGTTATTTCAGCATAACTAAAGAGACCCTTTAGATTCTACAGGAGTACCTTTCCCCTCAGGATTCAGCACAGCCAGTTTATAACCATTTACATGCAGGCACTCCAGGAGAATCCCTGTCAGCTTCCAACTTTTGCAGAAGTTACAGAGTAAGTGCAATAAATAATCTTCATGACAAATCAATAATATGACTCAGAGCATATTTGAAAGTAGGAGGTCCCGATTTGCTGCCAGAATAAATACAACATTTACGCCAAAAGTTACAAGTCTAGCCATGAAGGCCATGAACAACATTCATAGCACTAAATACCCATCTTCAGACATCTGAAAAAAAACACCTCTGCAAAGGGGGAAAACACTCATCTCCTGTGTTTATGATTGTAAATTTATTTACCACAGGCTGAGAACTACCTTGAATTTTAAATTAGGGAAAATTTAACGGTTTTAAACACATACTAAGAAAACAGAACACATGGAGAATAACTATGTACTGTAAGGAAGGTGATCGGCCACTAGTGGAAAAAATTCAAGGCTACTTTTTTTTTTAATGTATGTTTTAAATTTAAGAAATGCGTAGCTGTGGATGGACAGTGTAAAAATAATAACAGGATAAAATTAAGTTCACAATGTTAACGCTCTTTTTAAATTCACCAATGCTTCACAGACCATCTACATCACACCTACCAACAGCCAGTCCTCCTGTGGCCTCTACTCCCTCTGATCTGCCAGTCTATGTGCAGACAACTTGGAGACAGGTCTGAGCAGAAATCAAACCTGAATGATGGATAGCTTTACTGCACAATGACCTCTGTCACTGGGTTCTTGCCCTAAATCAATGCTGGCGATAAGGTCCCCGCAGCAGCGTTCACCTTGGTATGTTCACCAGCAGACCTTATCTATGGCAAGAGGAAGTATGAGTAATAACTAAAGACAGGCTACGACAAAACCACTAACCCCACCTTGTCAAACATAATTTACAATGTATATCCCTTTATTCCATTCCCACCCCCCTACACCTTGTCAGAGCTGCCGTTAAACAGTAATTATGAGAACGAAAGAGTTTTGAGACTGTGTGTTTGGAAGATTAACCTGTTGTAGGGTGGTGTGGAGCATTTATCTTACTCCAAGCAGTAGTCATATTTTAAAAAGGAGACTGGGAGAGTGTCCCTTGCTATGCTGGCATATGCATGCATTCATTCACAAAGTTATGAAAAAGATCCTTATATTTCATCAGGTCTGTTTGGTGTGGCCAAACATTCGGTTATGCACAGAAAGACAGGGCAGAGGTTTAAGTTGAAAAAGGGGCTGACAGGAAGTAGAAGCAAAGACTTCACAAAGATTACAACATTTAGGACTCCAAGACCTTACAGTAATTTTTCATTCGACTACGTGTGATAAAGTGTCTCTGTGACAGAGAGCAGAGCGAGAGAGCGAGCATGCTTCCAGGCAGTCGCATCAAAATGGAGAGAGAGACCAAACATGACATCAAACGCTGCAATTAGCTGACCCCTTTCTCTCAGAGCCACAGTTTGAAAAGCCCTGCCTTTTAAAACCCTGATTAAAATATGTTTGCTTTCTCATCCAAAATGACATTTGACAAGGTTAGTAATATTTCAACTAGCTGCAAAAACATTCTTGTGGACGTAATCCTTTTTTCCCATCTCTTTGCAGGGGTGCAGGTAACCTCAGAGTGAGTTTCCCATGAACTCAGTGCTACAATTTGAAAACAAAACGACTGCTGCAGGAAAAAAAGAAGGAGCAGTTCAAAGTTTCTCTCCACTGTGTTATGTTTCACCCAGGCAGCTGAAGCTAAATGTTTTCTGATCATTATTCAGAGCATTTATCCCCTTTCTAATTCAAACCACAGAGAATATTTAAAACAGAGCCAGCCAGTCTTTTTTTTTCCTTTCTAACCACAAGCCTCATCCATAGCAGGGACTCGAGAGGGTGAGGACTGTCAGCAGCTCCGAGGATGGAGTTTCTCAAACTGTTAAACCACCTCATCACCAAATTAGGAGAGGTATAGTGCATAGCGCAACAGTATATCCAATGGAAAAATAATAAGTTAGCTAATGTAATAATGCATGACAACATATATGTGCAATAGATTTGCACAGGTATATTGTTCTTACAACTTTGGGTTGGAATCTGTTTTTAGTCCAGTAGGAATACTGAAAACTTACACAAAAAGCAAATGGTGTGTGTGAGAAAGTTGTCAGTCCTGACAAAACAAGCCGAAGATAAGCCATGAAAAAGGGGGGAAAGATCAGAAATGGTAGGCCAAAACTCTGTCTGAAGTTAATAGTTTTCACATCCATTCCAGTTGCAGGAGAAGAGAATGTGAAGTGTCGGGCCGGACAGTGAGCCAGCCAGGGCTTAGCTGCAGCTGTGCTCAAATGGAAGTGGCACTTTCTATCAGAGGCCTTTCACCAGACAGCTCTATTCTGCCCATTCGCTCGTAACCTTCATGACACGCAAACACCCATTACAAAAAATAAGAGTGGTCATTTAAAACACACACCAGTCATCGAAGAGACAGATTTTCGGTTTAACATGGGGGAAGATTCATGGTGCGAATGTGCCAGCTGATGGAGATATCACTCAAAATGAGAAATAGATTTTTCTGACATCTCTGTGGCGGCCGTTCAAAGAGGGTGGGTCAAAGCTCTAAACTCTGCAAAGAGTTTATATTTCATTTGTTCAGAAATGTATGCCTCTGTTATCTTGCATCAGTCCGAAGGAAAAGGATTGGATGTCGTATGTTTCAACTTCCTGCTTATGATGAAAAGTTACATCGACAGCAGACACAGGAATTTGATTTTGGATCATACTATTACCTTGTTAACTCCTTCAGCCCTTGTCAGAAAGTATCACACAAAATGATTTAGTAAATCATTATCAAAATAAAAGAGTTAAAAAAATATACTTTAGCAGTCGTTTTGTGAGTGTGCATATATTCTCCAAAAGCAGATGCATTTTTTCTTGGAAACGTTTATAGATCTGACAAAGTCCATGAAGACAAATCTGTTGACCTGCTAGATCGTGTACATTAACCCACAGAATTGATGAGCAAAATCAGAAGGTCAGCACTTGGACACAGACTCCTCATGTGTCTTTAATTACACACTCCTACTAAAACATAGACAGGGCAGAGATGTTTAAGCTATCAGGCAATCAGACCGCCGAGAGACGTGAAACTCAAACCAGAGACAAGAGAGGGCTGCCTGGGAACAAAGATGGGGGGAAGACGGCTCTGACGATGGTCTTTAACAAATGCCAGGCCAGTGAGGAAAGACTCAGATGTGCTTGTATCTCTTTCAGTGTTTCTGGCAACAACATTATGAAGTTAAATTAATACTGAAACATGAAACAAAGTTCACCTAAATACGTACCTTTTTCTCTGGTATTTAAATTTAATTACTTGTGGTACATCAATCAAAATGACTGCCATTAGGTACAATCAGATAAAGGTCTTTAAGAGCAAAACAAACACTTCAAAACATATATATCAAAATTATTTTTGAAGAGGAATGAGGTCATATGGCAAAAACGAAACACAGAGCCCTCTTCAGAACTACAACTTGGAATCATAGGTGCATTTGCTGATGTCATTTAGAGGCTGACTGGCGTTTTGGTGACACATGTTTGTTTACAATAATTCAAATCTTATTCGCTGCCTTGTCCAGAAAAATGTTATTTTCTTAACTTTGCTTTAGAATATGAAACACCTAAATGACCAAAAGCCTTTTTCTACAGACAGAGGTCACTCAGAACAAGGGTAGCACTTATCACAGGAAACTACAGTAAAAGAATGCATGTATGCTTTATGTAGTATATAAAAAGGATTACATTTATACAGGCAGTATAAGAAAAGACGTAATAACAAAAAAAAAAGAAACAAGAAGCACAAATTAGAAAAAAGCTAAGGGAGAAAAAGGAAATAGCATGGGTGGGAAAAAGCAAGGTTATGTGAGGGACAGTGGGCCTATAAAAAGAAGCCTACTGTCTAGGTTATCTATAAGGAACCACTTATCACAAGCGACCAGCTCCACACAGTGACTGATGGGCCTCCACAGACCACAAGTACCTGCACATTATCTGGTACACACAGAGCTGCTCTTTAAACACAAAGGCAGAAATATGAAGCATTGTTTCCTTGGTTGCCATTTGGTAAAAATATTGTATTTATTTTTGGACTGAAATAGAAAACAATGTTTACTAAAGACACAGACAGTAATGACCAACATATAAATTAAAGCTTAGATAATTTGGCTACACAGAACCATTCATTTGTAGAAACAACACTACTGACTACAGTGACTCTTCTTTTAACCACCTCCAAGATAATCACCTGCCATGTCATGAAGCCACACACCTGGAGGAAAGCTCTATTTATTTAAGCTAGCTTTCTTGATTTCATTTATGTCCTTTGACAAGCTACAGAACTCACAGTTGACCTACAAGAGGAATCACATATTATTGTGTTGTTTTCTAATTTGTATATCTATTTGTTAATGAAACATTAAAGCAAGTTCAGCGTAAATCTTAATCTGTTTTGGAGGTCAGGTAGCCATTTAAAAGCTCCTGTATGACTTTTACAAAAAGCCTTTCTATTCCTTGCCCACTACTCTCCATGCTTTTGACAAATGCTGCTGACTTCTTCCTGGAATGAAACCCAGAAGGTCAATGTAGAGGAAAAAAGAAAAGGGAAAAAAGGCAGCGAGAAAATGAGGAGAAAAGGAGGGGGGGTGGCTGTCTCTGTAAGTCTGATGACATACATCGTGAAAGCTGACAAAAAAATGTACGTTCATCTTTTAAAAGTTCCATAGCAAAACAGGAATTCATGCAGCAGACATGCTTGCACCTCATTTTACTTGAGGCTTTCCTCTCCATCTCACAGTGTCACAGGCAAACAGAAAGACAAGAGGAGGGGTATGAATCGCTGGGGTGCCGCTTTCTGTCCCGCTCCTCGTTTATACACACAGCAGCCACGTCAAAGCCGCTCTCACACTCAATGGTAAATGACAAATTTGGATAATGCACACATACAAACCTACAAAAATAAATAGCAGACATGGAGGCTTAACCAGAGCTAAATCCTGAGGCTGCTGGAGACCTGAGTGTGCGGATTACACCCCAGACGCCTTAAACAATGCACCCAAATGTGCATCCTTAAAAGCATGAAATCCTTGAAGCATCAGAGCTGGCTTGTCATTTACCATTAATATTCCAAGTTGCTTGTGCTTTGGGGGCCAGCATTGCGCTTCTGTGTGTAGATGTGCCCTAAAACAAACACTTGCAAAGCCCTAAAGGAACCACCATTGTGAATAGCTATTTTTCTAGCTGTGGAATATTCTCCGAGAGGATGTCATAACAAAGGAAACAATAAAAGAGGCCACGTTCCTGCTCTGCATGGGGCATCCATAACTATAAATAGGAGGAAGGCTATGTCAGTGGCACTAATGCTCTACCAGGAAAACAGAAGATTTGGGGTTCAAAAGAGCTTTCTAACTAGAATCTTAGATAAATATAAATATTAGTACATAAAACTCCATGAAAAGCCACCTCATCATCATCCCAAAAGAATGTCCTACTTCGATTATCTTGCATTCTAGTGAATATTAGGTGGTATAAAGGTGGCTATTGCAATGGAGATTTTCCTTTTTGTTGTGCACATATCTGACAGGAACCTGAGGTAAATTATGGCAGGGCACAGGTCTAGGAGGTGTCACACTGTCACCCTAGAAGCGCCAGTACCTGTCCTCAGGGATGGCCCTGTAATGTCCAGCCTTATTGTATCAGCAGAAGCCATGGCCTGTGGGCTCCCTCTCTCAGGTGACATCCCCTATCTACTCTGGCTCTATGATGTCCTAGCTGCTGAGGCACACTATAAGAACATTTTTTCTCCACATACAAGCACTATACCTATCTTACTGTATGCAACCCATGAGGAAGGCTTTCAACCTTTTTTTTTTTTTTTAAAGCTACAGGAATAGTCATACAAATTCAAATTTAACAAGCAATAATTACGTATTCCTGCCATGCTTTGGTAGGTTCAACAGAAAATGATGGACATGACTATTAAAAAACAGACAACAGAACGACAACATACAATATCTTGCATCAAAAATTAATTTAATGTCGCAAATGGATTGACGTTCTCAACCTATAACAGAATGTAATTTCCTCTGTAAAAATCTACAGTGCACGTTTCCAGATATAATTGGAAGTTAACTCAAGTTGTCTAATTACAGCTATGTCAACTGATATAAACGTTGTATAAATCTTCTATTTATTAGCCAATGTGTCAACAAGCAGATTAGTGATGCTGCAATAACAATGGTAACAGTCTTCAGAATTATGACTTCTTCACCAATACTAGCCAAAAAAGTGCTACACCAAATCTGTATACAGATCGACATGTTCTTTTGGAGCATGAGAATCCTCCCCTAGTAATAAAAGTTAGATATAAATTATCTACATTACAACCGGGTGTAACTTTCGAAATTACTAAAACAAAGGGGCCTGAAGAAATACAACGCATGTGCATGCATTCAAGTCAACAAAATTTCCAAGTGGTCAAGCCAGATGATGTATAATAGCAAACCCAAAAGTCTTAACCCCCATTTTATATGAGGAAGAAATGAGCCATACTGTCCCATTATTTTGCTATAAATCATTTTTTGTGGATGGCTGACAGCTTTTTATCAGATCTAACCTTTTCAAGCCTCCATTAAGAGTGCTAACATTTTCAACTCTGACACGTTTGCAGTTTACGAATTGCACAGCTGATTTAGTTTGGGTGGGGGGCTGTGCTTATTGTCAGAGAGGGTGTCTGTTAGAAAGGGGGAAGGTAGAGTAGAGAGTAGCAAAGTGAAAATCAGGCTCTACATTTACACTCTTAATCTGCTTTAATACAATACTAAGTATTGTTGTAAAAGCATTTTGTGATTCTTTCTATTGATTATTTCTGGGTACACAAATGCATGGAGGCCAATTAACAGCAACAAAGATCCTTGATAATCTGACAAGTTAATAATGCGTGGAATTTGTCAGAGAAGAGATTCTGAGAGACAGAAAAAAGCAAAGATTTGAGAAACAGAATACAAAAGAAGTATTTTCAGATTTTGTTGTGACTGAGTTTTGACTGAAAAGACTATAGTGTTAGTGTTGTAGTTTTTTACATTTTCAGCTGTGATACACTCTCCTGACAAAAATCCAATCTATTTATTAAATCAATATGTATTTACAATAATAAATAACCAATCAATTATTATGTTTTGTTGAATACTATTATAATCTACCATAGACATAATAATTCAGTACAATCTTTATAAAATATTCAAAACTAGCAACCACAGCAACCCAAAATCCATCACCAAAATTTGTAAATTGATTTTTTGAATGTATTCTGGATTATATAAGCAATCAGATAATCAGACAAATACAAGAACAGAACTTTAACTGCAGCTTGCAGAGTTATGGGAGGAATTTTGCCAACCATAATTGATTTAAGCACACCATAATCAAGGAGGGGCAGTTAAGGTGGCACCACACAAGAGTCTATATTTCATTACATGCTGTGTTTAACCTTACCCACTTCTCCTAAAACACACAAGAGGCTCATTATGTGTTTAATATTCACCAGCAGGTGAATAATTTTTATGCAACTCTGATAGTTGGGTGAGATGGATCACTCAATTATCTGAACATCCGTCAGAGCAGAGGGCTCGCTGGCTTTGGAACGCCACCAGCTAAGATTGATGGCTGGAAGACACCAATAGCTGCTGCTTCACCATCTCATCCAGGCACTGGGCCTGAACACGCTGTCTGATTCTGCACAAGACCGTTTTTCTCCCCATTTTTTTTTCATCTTTTCTCTCTTTTTTTTTCTTGGGAGCATTGTAGGTGAAGCGTCATTACCCCTCACTCCACTGAAGAGGGGTTCATTATGGGGTTAGTGTGTTGGCAAGACTATTGTTTGGATGATAAATGCAGTTGGTGAAGGCTTTGGAGGGAAAATTAGTTATGTTTTTTCTTCCCGTCTACTAAAACATGTCCCCACTCAATGAATGCTTGAGGGCAAACGAAGAACAATTAACACAAGCAATGGGTGAAGCAGCTCATTTAAAGCAAAGAGGGAATTCATGAAAAATAAGCAAATCACTGGAGATGTCAATCAGGGGCAATGAAGTAATTACAAACACTGGTGTGCGATTCCAAGGGCAGTCAAAAAGAAAACCATGGGGTTTAGACTTGAACTCTGAAATCTGACTTTTGAGGAATGAAGTAATGTACCCCAAACATCGCTTAAACCGAACCCCACTGATGAGAGGTGAAAGAAGAATGATGTCAGGTATTGGTTCATGTTTTTGTTTTGTGGGCACTGATGCTAAAATTCCCAGCATTTACAATCAAACACAAACATGCTCAGGTACACAGAGACACACTTCTGTACCTTCGATGATAATGCATAAGGTCCAATAACACAAAGATGAGGCACAATTTGAAATGTCAGTGTAAATGTCAATTAAAATTTACAAGGGTGCTGGAAAAGGTAGGGTCTGAAGGGACTGACATTTTTTTTTCTATTTTGACATGTAGTGTTTGTCTTGACTTGGCTGCTGGCTGACATGAAGGGATCTACTTTGTCACTTCCTTAATACACTTGGACAAGTCTGCCCTGGTGAATACAAATGAAAGACACCCATGGGCAAATATGCAAGTAACCAAGCTGTAAGTATTCAGATATGGTGACTTACTGTAAGCTACTGCCACATGTAAGATTATACAGTATGAGCTCTCTTCACTTTAATTAAATTTGACTGACTGAGATAGAGATCGTTCATATTGTCTTACTAAAAAGGAATGTTTAGGAACTTAAACACAGAATTTTGCCAAATTCTTTGAGGTATTTAATGAGAACTAACAGAAATGCTGGTTAACAACGATGATGATTTTTAAAATTAATATTAAAATACACAGTGATATACACATTATATGGGTCATCTTCCTCGAATCAAATGATTATTCCTCGAAAGTGTGATGTTGTGTTTGTGATCTAGATACAAAAAACCTGATCATAAAATGGTAGACAAAAAACATGAAAAAATAAGCTAGATCGGTTGTGCCTGATTTCTGGACACAGATGCAAAGACTGGAACCTCCTGGAGGTCCAGCACAATGTCACAACATGTCAGCTGGCCACTGCTGCTGATGGGGATCAGGGCTGAAGCAAGGTAGTGGAACCCAGTGCCAAGGGAGGCAGGGATATGAAGAGCATGCATGACTGACCAGCACTCCTGTGTGTGTGTGTGTCTGTGTGTGTGCTTCCCAAGTTACATTAGTTGAATGAATCCTATATACCGTTCAGAAGAACACTAAATGTGTCTTTTCACTTTTTTTAAGAAATGTTTTGCTGTTAACACTGACATATTGTTAAGTGAAAAAGGCATTGATGCATACTTGTTTCAGTTCTTCAGTCAGTGATGTCTTGTATCTTGCATTAATTTCAAGGATTCATTCACAAATTTGTGTGTATACACACACCTTTCAGTTCCACCACGGTCAGACCACAAGGGCCTGTTCCTGTCCAAAGGTTCTCATGACAACAGATGCAATGCATTAATCACCCACTTCCTTGCTTCCCTTTCAACACAATGTGTGTACTCTACAAAACAATCAAGCTCACAGACAGAACATTCAGGCTGCAAAGGGCTCCAATAGCACGACTGGAAGTGGAAGTGGTGTAATATACAGACACACTATGTGGAATTCTGTGGTGAAATGCCAAAGAGGAAGTGGCAAGCGTTGCTGGACAGAGATATGAGTTGCATTTATAATACAAAGAACAGCTGATTGTAATTTGTTTTTGAAAAAAGGAGAAGGTACAGAGCATATGCCAACGATAAAATCCACAAAATGAAATGGATAAGGAAAAAGAAAGAAATGGAAGGCTCACCTGTTCCAGTAGCTCCAGAATTGTTCATTGAGGTAGGTGCGATGGCTGTGGTCATCTCCAAAAGAAGCTTTGCTCTCAATCCAGTGCACAATGTGGCCCTCCACCGCTTAAAAAAAAGGACATTGCTGTGTTAAGACATAGGAAATCTAGAAGGGACAAGTGACATTTTTTTCCCTGTCATTTATTTATCAAATCAAAGATCTGGCATTAACATGACAACATTTTGACAACAGCAATCTCTTTTGAGAAAAAAGGTGCCTAAGGTTAGAAAGTAGTTATTATAGATAAAGACTGACATTTATTTAAATACTAACCAACAGGAACCTCCAGGATGATATCAGGTGTTTTGTCGTAGCCCATGGTTCTTAGTTGGTTTTCATCTACAAGAAATAGTAGTGCAGAATATTTATACATGACCATCACTCTGACAGAAGTTTTTTTATATTTATTTAAACAAGTTCTGTTAGATAATCATGCTACATGACCATCTATCACAGGCTGCTGACCTCAACACTTCCACCAAGGTTCTGGTAACAAGCCCTTACTGTTAGCAAAGCAGAAGAAACAGCAGTAGAGGACAGCCAGTGCAGTAAAACCATTAACTATACCTGCCACGTATTCGCTGTCATTGCACAAAAACCTGTAAAGCCTAGCTACAAAGCTGCTCTGCAGTTTGCAGTTTGGCAATGCTTTATAAAATATATAGAAAGAGGACAAGGATGGCATTATAGCCTCTGTAAGCCTGACCCCTGCCTGTACAGACAGTAGCCATTGTCCTTGACTTCTGGCATGCTTCAGCCATTATCCCTACAACACCTGATTTCTCCATTAAATCTCAGGCTGACCAGGTCATTCAGTTCCAAGGACCTGCCTCTTTGTCTCCAGCCAAGCTCAACTAATGGAGCATGGAAGGGAATTGAGGAGAGATGGAGGGTGGCGGTGGCGGTGTCAGTGGTGGTGAGGAGGTAGTATGAAAAAAGAGAGCCGAAAGAGGTCGGGGAGGCTGCCAGAAGCCTGTGGTACAGAGGGGCATCCTGGATGTGGTAATGTAGGTGGTAGATATGTGTGTGTGTGTTTGTGTGTGGCAGGATGGGAACCTCCGTTCACACCCACTGGGCTGTTGACATTCTCATGTGGCTCTGATCGCCTTTTTACATCAGCTTTGATTAAAATTAATGGGCCATCCCTGCTGTTGGGTAGCTTATTTCCAATCCATTTATCAGATGGGGTGAGGCCGCTTCAGTGGCCCCTGTGCCCCCCGAACTCTGACAGTTTTAGAACAGTCGTCTGTATAGCCCTGAAGAAAGGTCAGCACTCCATGTCCAAATAAATGATATGGTCTTAATGATAGAGGGAATGACTTTTATCTTTCATCACTCATCTGACCTAGGGGATGGTGATGGGACAGAGGTGATGGGAGGAAAGGTGTGGTCCCACCATCTTAATTTAATTTTGTTGGAACAAGCATCTAAACATGGATGATATGAAGAACACAAAAATGCTTTGATTTTTTTTATCAACATAAAACTCCTAAAATACCCTCTAGTGAAAAAATAGCAGCAACCTTTTGCTGTCAAAGAGCCCCAACATGATATTCATGGTATAGAAACAAGCCTTCTTCATACATTGAACAGCAACCTGAGAGGAGCAAACATTCAAGTTAAGATGCATAAACATCCAGGGATATATGATAACGGCTCTTTGTTGTTAGCAAATCAATACAGGATAATATCCACTGTATCAGTCTTCTTTTACTAAGCTTACCACAAGGCTACATTTCCATGATGAAAGGGACTTTAAAAATACAATGAGAAGGTCAAAAGATGACTTACCAAGAAAGGAAAGGTTCCTCTCTTTCAGTTTGTCACGGAGCAGTACCTCATGCTCTTGGCCAATAGCACTGAGAATAGAGTTAAGGATTCCACAAACCGTACAGCAACCGTATACAGAAACATCAACATATTAGGGTAAAATG
The DNA here is from genome assembly GCF_900634625.1 of Parambassis ranga. Taxonomy (NCBI): domain Eukaryota; kingdom Metazoa; phylum Chordata; class Actinopteri; family Ambassidae; genus Parambassis; species Parambassis ranga. Next base: position 11,567,041 of record NC_041042.1, read on the forward strand.
TTGATTCAGCAGAGACAATCCCATCACATTTAATTAGATGATCTAAAATGGGATTCATGAGAATAAATGAAATAACTCACAAAAATTGATTCCCCTTGGAAACAACAAAATACACATGTACTGCGTGTGGTGATGCAAGCTTATGTATGTGTGTACATGTTTGACATAGATTAAAATTAAGATTCTGCTTTTCTCCACTATTGGTTTACTATGCAAAGCAAAAAAGCCACTTCGCTCCATTCCAACGTGGAGTGGGTCAAGCAAAATCAGCTTTCACAACAAAGCTCCGAAGTGCATTACCTAAATGAGTAAGACGAAACAAATGCCAGTTTGACATGGTCTAGGAGCTCTGCTTATTCCTCTAAAATCTCTTAAGAAAAATGCTTGTAGAATAAATGCCATGTTGTGTTAGGATCTACAGTGCTTGATGCCACAATAATTCTGTACTTAAGAGGCTGGATGGATATATATGCATAAAAATTTAAAAATAAGACAAGACAAAAGGTCTTAGGGTATTATACTACTGTGAACAAACACTAATCATTCAAAATGGATTGTAATTGATACATACATACTATTGCTCTTATGTGTGGATGAAGTTCTTTGAAAGCACATAGCAGTGGGGCGGTTATCATGAACTCTGTGACAGAGTGACTGACATTTAAGTTGTCACGGAGAGGACTGCGACAGAATGGTGGTAAAGGAGGGAATGGGGATAGGGGGCAGGATGGGATAAGGTTGACTGGCTGTGAACAGAAACACACAGCCCCACCTCACACAAAAAAGTCAGGACAGACACAATGATGTGGACATACACATGTACACTCATTCAAATAAGTCTCCTCCCCCCAGGAAATGGTTGGTCTGCTACCCAGCTGGTTGCCCCTAAATAGCCCGGACTCCCATTCTGTCCCTAGTCAAGGCCAATGTCCTACAAGATGAGAAGGGGGGGTGGTTTGTGTTTAAACAAAGGAGGGGGAGAACATTTGTAATAGTAATAATAACATAAGATATACAACTAAGGCATAAACAAATAAAACTAAGGTTAATAGTTTAAGTTGGACTAAAAGGCCCAAATTCATTAACAAAACTAAATAAAATCAAATTAAATAGATTCAAATGTCCACATGTAAGAATGGTCTTTTTAAGGCTTTTGAATGATAATTTTCTCTTGTATCATAGAACATTGGGCCTGATCCACTGCATGCACATGGAGATGCATTTAGATCAGCCTATTCTCTCCTCCTCCTCTTCCCTCCATCACCTTCCAGCCCCAGCACTGGTGATAGTGGGATGGCAGGCAGGATGAAACACTTTCTCTGTGAAGCAGAACTTTTATGTCAGGTGAAGCCAGACACATCTCATCCCCTTCAATAGCTCCTCGTCAATTTCAGGCTTAAAATTTTATGGGATAGGATACTGTTTGATGCAGTCTACCAGCGGTCCATAACAGCAGTCATTTATTGTGCACTGAAAGGAGAGGGAAGAAATATTATGGCGCACACAAAAAGGGTGGGTGGGTGTAAGAAAGGCAAGGGAAGCCCGTACAGTGCTGGGAAAGGGGAAAACACAAGAGATGCTGGCAGATTGGCAGGCATGACCGCTGGCTCTCACGTGACCTCATCAGCAAACATGAGCGGCTGATGCCGTCTGTCAGCAAGGTGCGATCGTGCAAGAACTCACTGTACATGAGCAATGGATTTGTTACATGAAAATCACGAGGGATCAGCTGTTATAAATTTATATATAATTACCAACAAAAACCAACAATTTAAAATATTTCCTATAATAGATCAGTATCAGAACCTTACCTGATATATGTGGTTGGACAAATTTTGGTCTGGAATTAATGATGGCTCCTTCAGCATGCTGTTGAGGACTGTTTTAGAGGCTGAGAAAAAAAAAAGAGACAAACACAAAACACATTAATATTATCACACAAATGACGTAAAGCATAATAACTTACTTAAAATACAGTGTTATAAAAAACACATTTAACTGTTACAATAAATGCAGAAGAGTGCAATAAAGATACCCTAATTCACCCTGCCTTGTCAGCGCAGTATTTCTACACTTGTCCAATAGATGGGTGTTTGATGTCTATACAGATTTTCTATGGATAAATGTTTCAGTCCACAGCACAGGCGCTTCATGTAGTTTATCTATGTTATGAACGTTGACTATTCTGCATCTCTCATCCCCATTCTTGCTCTACTAACATTATAAATCAGAAAGGAAAGCTAGCCGAATTGACTTGCCGTTACTGCAACAGCAAAAAAAAAAAATTCCTTAAATCATTTCTTAAAAAGATTTGGATTAAATGGATTGTATCATTGTGTGACGAAATGGTTGAGGCACGCCATTTTAGTGATATATATACACACACATGCATGCTCCTGACAGACTTGCAGCATTACAGATAATACAAGGAATATTCCTATTCACATTTCAGGCATGGATGGTGCCTATACCAATACAACGCAGAGACTCTCAAGCTTATCTAAAAAACTACACACAGTATATAACTGTTAAAGACCAAACAGTTGATTTGAAGATTAATAAAAACGGATAAAAACCCCCAAATGAAAAGGATCCATTGATTGCTGAGTGGGTCATTAAGCCTGTGTTGAATGAATTTCATTAATAGAAAAACACTTAGACCCTTCTTTTCCTTAGACCTATCTTATCCCTATACGCTTCTTTCATTGGCATTCCTCCATGAGAAAACTATCACAGAAAGGACAACCTGTGCTGTGATCTCTCATCTACCTTATGATGAGAGCAGTTTGAGGAAGAACAAAGCCTGTTCAGTACACTCTTCTCTTCTGTTGCTCCACTGTCTTTGTCTTTATCTTTTTCTGCCATCTTTTTTATTTTTGTATTTTTTTTTTTTTTTTTTTACAAACTGCTTTCCCTTCCGTTCTCTTTCACCCACGTTGCTCCCCCAGCCCACCCCATAACCCCATGCTCTCTCTTAGAGCTGCAAGGCACACGGCTGTGCTTTATTTCTCTGCTCATTTTTCTCGGAGATTGGTACCTTCACACGCAGATCCATACCATGCTCCTGTGCAGTGCAGGCGGTGGTGAAGAAAGAGGGTTATATTTTCCCCTTGAGTTAGGACACCTCATGACAAATGATAATGGATAATCAATAAAGTGGGAAATATGAGGCTGCAAACTTTATGAAGCCAGGAGACATATTACTCCCCAACAACACTGGTTTCCCTTAACAAAGTCACTACTCGACTGTGCCTAATAATCTGAAGGAAAATCAAAGGACCTGCAACCACATCAGCAATATTGGCAACTTATTCCACTTTAATGGCATTTTGATTGATTTTTTCCCTCTTCCTAATGGTCGTTTTATAGATTTGACGCTGCTTCTGCAAAACAGTAGTGTGTAATAAACCTCCCCGAAGGCAAACGTTAGCCATTAAAGCTCTTGTCTTACTAGTGCTCATAATTGGAGGTTGACCACCGCCACATTTTGGTCTCTCACATAACACTCACTCCTAGGACTAGACTTCTCTCTCTACTGCGTCCTTTGATATTTTTGGTAGATGTCTATAATAAGTGATAGCATCCCTCTCTCCTTCTGTTTTTGAGCGATAGGGTTACAAATAGCCATAAAGAGGTGACCTTGGCGCTGACATTGTGGAATTTCAGCCAAGCATTGACCTGATGAAAATGGAAGGCCAGGCTGCTAATAAATCAGGATGCTTTTAAAATGAGTTTACCCTAATGCTCATTCATCACAGACTGTAATGCCATTTGCAGGCCCAGGATTCGCTGCTGTGCACAAACACAGCAGTAAATAACAACAGGGCCCTTGCATCCTTCGCATCATTGCAGCCTCCAACATCAGCATACATTTATTAAAGACGCCCCCGCCTAGCACAGCAGCGCACCTCTATGACACCCTGAGCTCGTCTCTGCCACACACACACGCACGCACAAGCCATGCTCTTTAAATACACACAGGCACACACAGACGCACACATAAAACATGTGCAGGAAAATAAAAAGCGCAATCTGAAGAACACCAGACACAGAGAACAAAGCCCTGCAGCACAACTTTGCACCTTGTAAACATTCACCAAATTTACTGTAATTGTCCCATGTTGGTATAAATTCTGACTAAGGCACCATATCACATCGTCAACATCTGAACAGAAACAACAGAGAAGAGGAGAATAATAGATGTGAAATGCTACGCCTCCATTGGGATTAGCTAAAGAAAACAACCAGTGTAAACAAATCACAAGCTTGTTTTCATATGCACCTCCAAAACAAGATAAACTATATAAAGCAAGGTAACAGGAATATAACCTTGGCTGGATTTCTCATTGCTTACTTGTGTCATTTGTAACTACTCTTCTTTTCTCCACTAGGGTGAAAAAGTCATTATCTCCAAGACAAAAAAAATGTAGAGAAACCTCATTAAACAGCAACATTTGTTGAGGGAGGACCGTAATAAACAATAACGGATGACGATTGTTATTGCCCCTGACACTGATGAGCTCCTCTGCAAGTTTGTTTATTAATTAAAAAACCCACTTTTTTTTTTTAAATGGGTGGGGGACACTTACCCATTTCCTCTATGTGCTAACACCCCCCACACACACTCCCCATGCACAAGCCATTGAGCTGTGGAGGGGCACTCGTTCATCAAACTTCATGGAGCAAGGGAGAGACAGGTCCTGATAATGTGCGCCGCTAAAGCTGATTTTCCATGATGAATCTCGGAGCATATAAATTGGCTAATATCTGAAAACATTTACAGATACTAGAGGAATTGACTACTTGTGGGACATGATGGATGAGGCTCTCCAACACTGGCCGACAGCTCTGCAAATCTCTGCGGCTGCCTAAAGCCCTCATTTGATTTTCCAATTTACTCCTTTTAAATTTATCCTCCCGCACTGAAAAAAAAACAGAAGATGGGAAAGGGAGAGAGTAGGAGACAAGAGGAAAGAGGGGGGAAATGTGTTTTTTTTTTTAAACTATCTGTGGCTGTGCGTAGGTGCTGGTTGATGATATGAGGTGGTATCTCCTGTGCAGGAGGAGCCCAGTCCCTGAAGAGGTTACTGGGGCAGAACTGATCTGCTTCCACCTGATTCTTCCTGATAGCAGTGTGATGAGACTCTACATTTCTGTGTGTGTGTGTGTGCGTGCGTGTGTGCATGCCTGTGTGTGTGTAGTTGTAGTAATAGTAGATCTGGGGAGGCTCTGCTATGGAAAGAGGCTTCCCAGGTCAGGCCATTAGACTGTGGCAGAGGCTGACTGGAGCTCCTCTGCTGAAAAGGAGTAATTAGTATACTTGTCAAGTGAAGTACCACGGTGCTGCTTACCTCCCTCGCACCCACCCCTTGCATACACACACACACACACACACAGTAACACTCATGCTGTCTTTGCCTCCTTACTCCCTCCTTTCTTGCTAATGAAGTGCCCTTGCTCTCATTATTTGAAAAAAGGCTGCATATACACACACCAGCTCTGCCACAGTGAAGAGGTGAGAGAGAAGAGAGGAGCACTTGAAGACAAGAGAAAAAGAACCATAACAATCATAGAAGAGAGTTGAGATTTTACTGGATAGAACATAATACAATATTCAGTTATCAGCGCGTTTTATCTGCAAAGCACTGAAGTTATTATGAATTCTGTCAAGGAACCGAAGGATCATAGTAGACACTAACATTCTCACAGTGTTAACATCAAACACAGGACATTTATAACCTTGCGTACAAGGCTTGTGTAAAGGAATGTGACAATAAATCTTAAAGGCGGTCGAATCACATAGTTACAAAACATGGAGCAGCAATCTAATCTGGAGCTGGGCCTTGGGAAAATGGAAAAGGTCAAATAGCTAGCAAAATTGCCTCCTCAAAAAGTATGTCTAAATCTAGAGGCACATCAACTCCTGTCAAAGGAGGAATAAAGAGAACGATGAAGAGATAGCAGGAGGGGGAAAAGAAAGAGCATGAGCTCCCCCAGTGTGTCTGTAAGTGACTTCTAAGAGGTATCTATACAGAACTGGAATGACAAAACTGCAGTTTACAATGTAATTCTATCATTATGAGAACTCATCAGGAGGCTGAAGTATCTCCTATGTATACACAATGTGGTATTTTATTTTAAATAAATGTAAACATTTTAAAACATGTTGAAATAATAATATTACAGAACAAGCCAGCTGACTTAATTTCAAATTTATTTTTTAAACTAAAAATTTCTACTACTCTTTCTTACTCAATATCTGACCATTGTGAAGAGCATTTCCATTGTTTTTTATTTTTTATTTTATTTTTAAATTTTGTATCATAGTCATTTACGTGCCATTTGATCTATTGCCATTATAAATTATTATTGTGAAATGTAATGTAAGTCTCCAGTAAAAAAAAAAAAAACGAATAATAGAGTAATAGTAATAGCAATATTATAATTAAAATCTAAAGCGACAGTGGAAATTCAGATTTTTGTATAAGCAATTTAATTCTGTAGGATAAATTTATAAAAGGCACTGTTTTGACAAAAGGAAAATAGAAAAATATAATTATAACAAGCAAATACAGTATGTTTACGGTACTTAGGAAATTATTAAAAACAGGACATCAACTTTATTGTGGAAAAAAATAATACTAAGGTACTAAGGCTGTCATACTGGGTACACTTGTGACCTTTCCTCCCCTACTGCCCAGTCTGTTTTCATGAAAAAAAGGAGCATTATGGATGTTGATATCATATTCAATACACGATAAAACTGCTTTGAATGTATTGATTCATTTACAAGCACCATCAGATAGTCTTTCATTCTGCTTGACTGATGCTCTCTCCAATACTGCAAGGAGAGAGGGAGGCAGCTTGTTGGCTGTGTCGTCATGTTGAGGTGTGGTGGTGAGTGTGGAGCTTGTGTGGAGGAGGGAGGGCCAGGAGGGGGCGAGGTGGGGTGGTGGGGGGACAACAAAGCGAGCAAAACAAAACAAGGAAGGTACAGAAAACAATTTAAAACTCTGTATTGATCCAGCACTAGTGATTGTACATATATTCCATAGTCCCAGAGGCCCCATTCCTGTGTCTCTTAAATGCAAGGGGAAAGTAGAGGGGAATAAAAAAACGACAATGCTACGCAAAGGCAAGCCACTCACCCAGTTGGGGGTAATGTCCCTTATATAGAAGTCTATTGATCTTTGCAGTGCGCCAGCCTGCCCTCCCTCTGGAGTCCGGCTAAAACACACAAATACACAGACACACACACACCGGAGCATAGTCTGGGGCAGGCAGTGGTGGGGGGGAATGACAGATATGCCTGCCAATAGCAGTGAACCAACCTGTTAGCTAATTGCCAGCAAAGACAATTATCCTTGCATTGTTTCATAGTGGAAACACATTACTGGAGTCTAATATACACACAGGGAGATTTGACGATTTGACCGTGTAGCCCATGTGGGCAGCAATTCATGTGCAAAGGCCAGGCGGTTCACGGGGAGAATGCAGAGAAGCTTCATCAAAACAGATGTCACCCTCACAGATGCTGACTTATACTAGTATAGTATAATGACATCAACATTTGAAAATGTAAAGTGAGTGTTTATGAGATCTAAATCAGTGCTTGTGTCTTTATTTGGACTGATTTCGATATAGGATTATCCTGTAAAAGCCATCTTGTCTTTGTGAAATTGCCTACATGAAGAACCATGACATTACTTCAAAAAGCGAGATACTGTCTTGTTACAACAATGTTGAAATTAAACAACGATCATGCAGGAAGTTTCATCTGCTACGAATCTATTCTGAACAATAATAAAGCATGTTTTCACTGTATGGAGATGGACGGATGCAGTGTGCTATTATCTGAGACAGAGTGCTTCTCCTGGATGGATGCCCTGTTCTACAAGCTGCTCAGACTAGTATTTTGACAGGCAGTGGATAACGGTGGGTCCAAAGCAATCACATCTTTGACTTTGACAAATGGCTGTGGTGTGGCGAAGTTGAAAATAACACACATCCACTTTAATCTCTTTCTTGATTAAATTGGAAGCACGTCTTTTTGACATCATGCGATTCACTCTCGAAGCCCTGACTACTGCGCAGGCACACACATTCTGTCCTCAGAGAAGACCTATTGAAATGATATGGAACTATGTGCTAAATCCCACAGTGAGGACGAGAAAAAAAAACAAAGAGGAAAGGGTTTTTTTTGTTTTTTTTGAATGAACATTGCAATATTTTTGCCTGCAGGAAAACATGTTGAAGATGATATACTAAATTCCTAGCCAGGAGACAGATTAAAAAAATGCTAACCATTATAGACAATGATTCACACAGTTTCTGGAAAATCTCTTTGACATGCAAAAATATTTGCGTCTGGAATTTTGTTCTCCCGCAGTGTGTCCATCAGCACAACATAAGAAACTCATTTTTTGCCGCAGTTTTGCTCAACTTAATTTCCTTTGCAGGCTCGAGTAGGTACAGAAACACAGGGAGAGATGAGAGAAAAGGAGAAGGTAGCGGATAGATGGATGCACTGGGGGATAAAGGAGGGTGAGGAAAGAAATCAGGGGTGTTATAAATAACACTGATGAGGTGAGCTAGCATTGATCCACACTGCAGTTGAGAGGTGGGTGGTCCTTCTAGTACTTAATTGCCAGTCATGTGCCTTGGGATGCAGCTACTACTAAATGTGGTCTGTCTCTCATTAGGGGTGGACAGGCTGAAAATACAGCAGCTAGACTGGAATTGGGACTCAAACAGAAAGGGATTCAAAAGACAAAGTGCTACAATTAAGACTGATGGGGGAATGATGGAAAGGACAGAGCGGGAAATGGAAAGGTGTTACTCACGCATTTCGCCATCTAGGTCCTGAAGGAACCTGTCCAGGATGATACGAGCCATCAGTGCAGGAGACAGATCCACCTTAATGTAGAATGAACAACAAAAATGAGAATTAGACTTAATAAAAACAGGCTATGGTGTCAGTGGGGAGTAAATACTACTTTAAAACCTAGGTATTGTGGAATTGTTATTCCTCTCTGGAGAATTGCTCCATTTACAAACCAGCAGAGTGAATCCCACATATCCAGCTAGAAATGCAAACATATTTCAAAGAGCATAAGAACTGCAGCACTGAAATTACATAGCCAGTCTACCTTTGGTTGATGTCACACGGTTAATAATGATTGTAATGACTCTAAATTATATTATTGCATTTCTAAACCTTGACCCAACTTTCGACGGTCCTCGTGCAAATTGGCCGTTGAAAGCCTTGCTTTGCAGTAACCTTTCCCACAGGAACAAAAGATCGCCTATTACGCAGCCAGGCTACCTGGCTGAATTGCCTTCGCCTGTGTCAAACAGAAAACCCCAGTCTCTCATCTTGTAAGAAAAAGCAGCACACGCTATGCCCAGGCAGGAGACAATGGAAAGCTTTAATCATAGAATGATCACCAAGGCAAAACTGCAGGAACCAATAGGACACACCCGAGGGGCTATGGGAATGCAGTCCTTAATAGGAAGGATAGAACCTATGGCTGCAGCACTCTTTGAACACAAAGACACTTTGAGAGGTGAGCAATGTTTTTGTTTGAGTGCAGGGAGAAACCCTGACAGGTAAGAGAGTGCTAATGATTGATGCTGAAGGTGTCTACCTGACCACATTCAAAACATCACAACACATTATCAACAGTATTATCATTATATTCTACGTTAACACTAAAAGGCACAGCCAGCTCAATAAAATAAATACTGTCAAACTAAATAGATATAATCTATACATATTAGTTTTAATGTATTTTCTCTATCATTGCATTTGACCTTTGTTAAACTATAGTACATATGCTGAAATAAGATGGATATAGTCACAAGCTCCTCAGTATGGCGGGGGAATGAAACAGTCTTTGCCATTCCTAGCCAGCCCGTTATGAAACAACATTCTTGCAGCCAAGGATAATTTTTCCTCTTGTTAGCATAATTGGGGACCAAAAGTGAATTTGCCCTCAGCTTGCAGTGAGAATGGAACGTTTCATCTTTTCTCTGATGCTTCCTGGTAACGCTGGGAGCAGAGACGCTTCTGTCTAAACAATGTCTTTTTACCCACAGTAGTATTTGTTAACATCTCCATAATATTGCACTAAGAAAGCAGCTTGTAAAAAAAGACCCAACATGTCTATAATAATTAAGGGGTGAGCATAGGGTTTATATCTTCATTAAGACCTCTAAATAACATTTCAGACTAAGGATTTGTAGCCTGCAGCCACAGTAGCTTCCTTTCATCTTTCTAATTCTTCTCATTTTCTCTCCTCTTTTTTCTGTCCTCTCAACATTGGCCTGCTCTCCATTCACACCTTTGGATAACGAGAGAGCATCTGATTCTTGGTAACCTGCATCAGAGCTGACACATGAAAAATGGCAACATTACCAACGCTGGCCCAGCCTGAATAAGGACCACCTGATTAGTTCAGGTACTTGCATCTCCCTAATTTTCATATTAATCATGAGTCCATCTTCATTCTCATGTCAGACCACAGCACTTCATGTGTTTAACATGTGACTAAGATTCAGACAGCCTTGAATACCTGCTGAAAATAATTATTGTTATGTAAAACTCTGGTTTTATAAGCCTCTAAAGCTAATGAGGTCTCATATAGTGCAGAATAACTGTGCCTGTTCCATAGCTAGTATGTTGGAGTAACCTTTGTCTAAAGCTCCCCATAAGGCATGCGACAACAGTGACTACCGAGTTTAGAGCTCAGATTCACATGGACCTTTTCTAAAGGCAAAAAATACCCATGAATATTTTTCATCATTGTTAATCATTACATATTGTCTCATGAAAGCATGAAACTACATCAATTAGCAGTCTGGGAAACCATGAGTGCTTGGTTTAAATGTTAAGTAGCATATTAAAATGACAGTTAAATGGTTCATAGACAGTTATCTCTGAGCTGGATTTAATCCTTTTAAGAAAAAAAATATCATGCGTCAATTAAATGGACAATGAATAATGGCAGTTAGCTTTGAGGTACTGCTGATGCATGTGAACAACTCTTATTTTAGATTAAGAAACCCTCAAATCTCATTGCCTAATGTAAGCACCAATGAAATATTAAAGGTTTAAAATGGGTATAGAATCCCATAATAAAATAAGGGAGCAATGAAATAGTAACAATGTACATTTAAATATCAGATTAATATTTGCATGTCTCTAGAAACATAACCTAAACAGACAATAAGTATAAAAATGAGGTCATCAACTAAAATGTAAAGTCTGTTATTTAAAAAAAAACAGGAACATAAATATGACATTTGTTATGCACCACTGTTTTTATTTAGGTTGTAAGTATACAATGTAACTTTGACCATCAGAAAAAAATCCTTCACTGGCCTACTAAAGTAAATAACTGATGAAGTGATAAAGAGAGGAATTAACCAATGACCTCTGTCCTCACCTGTCTGCAGTTTGTGGCAACTCTGCCTGAACTGCAATTTGGAAAATGACATAATAAAACACAAAAAGTATTTTCACATCTGCTTAATAGAGCTGAGAGCTAATTACAATTAAATAATTGATAATAGAGCCGGCCATTTTACCAATTTCGATAATGACTAACAGGCAAGGAGAAAATCAAAAGCTGTAGCCAAACACTATCTATCTATTTATAAGAAAAAAAAGTATCAATTGAGATTTTCTTCACGGGTAAGTAAAAAAGAAAAAAAAACATGGGGTTACCTCATTGGCCAGCTCCAGCAGGACAGGAGCAGTGGGATGTGTCTTGGCTTCACTCAGATACCTTCATTATAACAAAGAACAACAACAGAGGTGAAAAAACACACACGCACACAGCCCACAAAGGCAGACAGAAGGGTAGAGGGGGCTAGACCAGGCTAGCCAAGACATGCTAATGTCCCTGATGACTTTGCCCTGGGTGGCATATGGCAGGCTCTGTGCGGTTAAAACAGAACTGCTTGAAGGGCTTCAAATTTCCTTCAAGCCAGACAAGCATATGATAGTTAGTTAACCCCTGCCGCCCAAAAAGCCTTTTTTCCCTCGCCAGCTAAAACTGCAACTCCCCTTAGATCTTACCCAGATCATCTCTGAGGTTTGCTGTTGTAAGTGGATTAGAAGTGCATTATCCAGCCTTATTTTCCCCAGAACAATGGCCTAATAAGCTAGATAAAGGCTAATTGCAATATGCAAAGAGGCTTTTCCCCATACCGCCTGTTTTTTCTCTCCTTTTTTTAATTCAGCCGTATTCATTGAATTACAGATAATTATCCTATCATAAGCCTGTGTAAGGCCAATGTCCAATTGTTGGTTGTTTATTTATTTTCTGACATGGAGAACAGAGCTTTAGTTTAGCAGGTGCAAGTGGAGGTCTGGAATGAATCCTGAGGGTGGTGATTTGTTTGGAGGAGATTACAACTGTCATGGTGGCCCACCTACTCTCAAATCCCCTCCACAGTCAGAGTATGAGGAAGACAAAGAGAGCTTCCAAGAGTGGGAGACAGATAAAAAAAAAAAAAACAGTAATAGAGATGAGAGGAAGATAAACAGAGTGCAAGACGGAAGAGGGAAAAGCAATAAAATAAAATGTTGAAGCAAGTGGACTAAAGAATTCTTAAAAAACCTTGAGTCCAGTTGCCTTGATTTAAACATTTGGACATGATTATGACCTGGATAAATGAGACCTGTACCTTTGGTAGTGGCTTTCAATAACATCTGGTGCATGGTGTCTTGAGATTGTCCTTTTAGTCCGTTTCTGTCACAAAAAAGATCACCAAAGTTGCCGCAGTAATAATAGTAATAATACTTATAATTTCATCCATGCATGCACACATAATTTCCTTATTATTATTACAAATAAATTGTTTTCCATTTCCGGTCCACCTGACTAACATGTAAAGTTGTTCAGTTGCCTCCTACTTACATGCTTTGTTATCTGTGAACAAGCAGAAGAGATACTGTGTCACAGTAATTTAATCTCAATAAGTTTGCTAGGGGTCAAAGTGTGCCAATGCTACCTTGTAAAACCACCATCCCCCACAACCTCCCAAGCTCAGACCTTGTATTCATTTCCGCTTTTTTCGATCAAACAGTGACATTATTCCACATTCCACACCCTGACATTTCCATGCAATTCAATTGCCATCCTTGCTGTGATGGAGGACAGAGGATAAAAGAGGAAGAGCATTGGTTAAAAACAACTTATTTAAAAACTACTACACACAAAAAATGTAATTCCACAGAGACAGGCACTGTGACTGACACCTGTCACTGGGATGATAAATGACTCCATTTTCTGCCTGTGCTGCCTTCTGCCACTGGCAGCAGCGGCCATTTATCATCATCCGCTGTCAGCCGTGGAAAGCAGCAGTGACAGTGCGAGTCAGCAAACATTTAGCACACGCAGCCGCACTACACGGGGAAATTATTATTGTCAGAATAATAATGGTTTAGCATAATTTATTACAGGTCCACCAAATAAGCAGGGGCTAGATGTTATTAGACAGATGGATGGGAAGGCTTGGCAGACATCCACTGAGGCTCAGGCAGGCAAAGGCCCTCAACGTGAACGGGGGGGGGGGTGGAGGTGGAGAGAGGGGTGAAATAAACGGGGGTATGGTGGGGGGGCATCCTCCAAACCAATCAGAAAGCTGGCAGTTCAATTACAAAGAAATAAAGGGACATTCATCATTCAATTAGGCACCTGTCAGGGCTCACAAAGGAAGAAAACTTCTAACCTGGTACTCCAGGGAGAAGATGCTCAGAAGAGTGGACTGCGAGTGACTGGAACAAATAAAAGAAGGACAAAGTTAATTACCAGAGTGCATTGCACAGAGACAAAGGGAGAGGGGAGCTTCAAAGCTGGGGCCAGCTGCCCTGTAATCTAAAAGAACATGAAAACAAGTGTGGCAAAGTTGTTCCAGATGAACACCTCTGACAAAGGATTCCTGCCTCGATGGCGTGGGAGGAGAAAAAAAAAAGAGGAGGTGGTTGTGCGTGGTATGAGAAATGAGAAATATAGCTCTTCTTCTTCTTTCAGTCATTCATAGATAGTATCTTCTTCCAACCACCGTCTCAATTGAAATTGTTGAGTTTCTGCTGTTGTACTACATTGAAGCAAGAACACTCACAGCCAATTTAAACACGACAAAACCTACAGAAACTAATGACATTCAGGCAATTAATTGACCCCTGGTTGACTGTCTGCAAAGTGGATGGCCACATTGAGTATTTGTCCGACTGTAGGAATACATGCAGTTTCCCTCTGCACTGTCTTTGCTTGGCATATGGGCCATTCTAGTGTCCTCCCGCTGCAACTGATGGGCTTTGAAAATGGAAACTTCTGCTGCATGAAGCTGTGACTCCCAGGAGTCGGTCAATTCAGTGGGTTGCCATAAGCTACATTCATCTCTAGCTCCAGTCAATGTCAAACACCTGGCAGAGAGGCAAACCTGGGAAACAGGCAGCTCTGACAGGGAATCACAGCTCCCCAGATATCCCTCCCCAACCCCCCACTTTATCCTTGGAATTGAACAGATATTTTCTAATTGGATGGTGCATACTTGCACCCAGCATATAAAACAAAAAAACACACAAATGCACATTTGTGCACACAAACACACACAGCAGCTCTACGATGCCCTCAAATGGTTCTGTGTCTCCATACTACTCCCAGTTGTTGATTGTTAAATTTAATGGAGATTTTATTACAAGTCACCTGTGAATGGTATGTAAATACTCATGAGAAGTTGAAGCTACCAATTTACATTTACATGTTGGGGCTATGCAGGCCTTCAACATCAATCACTATAAAATATGAAATAACCATGTAGACAAAAGGCGAAAGGATCTCAAACATTGATTTGAGTCTGGAGTCTCCATCTATGACCATTACTTACTAAAAGCATGTTAACCACTGGACTAGTTCAGCAGTTAATAATGTCCTACACAATCAAAGCTGTCATGTTTGTTGCTCTAGAAGCTATTTTAACTATTTTACCGCTCTGGCAGAAGAACCACTACTTCTCAACCATTCAACCTCTCTTTTGTTTGACCTATCATGCAGATGAGTGTTACAGAGAAAGTTACAATTACAAAGGAAACAGTTTGAAGTAAAAGGGAAGAACACACACACAAAAAAACACTACAATCTCTGCATTAATTTACTATGATGCTTAGGGATGAAGGGGCCACTGCAATTAAGTAGGCCATTAAATGGTCAACTGTCAACATGTGGACACTTAGGGAAGGGAAAAAAATTCTTCCACACTTCAACCTTGCACCTGAGCATTTTACCAACATTACAGCCTTATTGTTAGCATGGGACCATCTCGATCCCCCTGCTGGAACAGACATCTGTTAGGTTTTAAATGGATTACTCTCTATAATGACCATGATTACTGTTTAATTGCTAAATCTATACCCTGTTAACTTTAAAGGGACATAAACTGCTCTTAATATCTATGAAAACATATCTGTTTCACAAACACTAAGAACTTTTGGGACTTTTGTTTTCCTTTCGTACCCCATTCAGATATTGCCGACATCAAAACTACACAAAGGCAGCAATTTTAGAAAAGAACCAAAGGTACTAAAACATGACTAAAAACTGAGAGAAGTTTTTAAAAAAGAGAACAAAGAGGCAGGAGGAGGTGCCTCTTTTAAAACCCTGAATTGCCTGATTTTTATAGTGCTTGTCTAGTTTTACACTGCCAATTTTTCACACATTGCTAGCTTAACATTAATGTATATTCAACTTGTGCTCTCCTGGGGACAGTTTTTCTCACTTCATGCTAAAATATGTTGCCAATTGCATTCTTACAACCAGGATGTGATCTGCATCCTTAACAGTCATCACATTTCAACTGCAAGCCATTTACCTTCTTGCCTGAGGACTCCTCTGACTACACTGCCTAAAATGTTTTTTATTTTTTTGTCAACATCACAAACACAGCAAGGATATGAGAAGAAATAAAAAATAAATAAATGAAAAATAAGATAATAAGGATACAACAGCTTCAACCTTTTCTGATATTTAGTCCATTAATTGAGAACACAAAGACGTTTTTGGAAAGCAGTGTGTAACACTGCATCCTTACACTTTCCTTTATGCGAAGGAGAAAATAAAAATCTTCCCTCTCGGATATAATTTAGAACATGGGGAAACAGAAGGTTGGGAGACAGAAGAGTGGTTAGGGAATCATTCACTCTCAACCTAATTACCCTTCCTTACAACATAAGACAGAGCATTAATATGCACTGGCACCCAAAATAGTAAAGCAGCGGATTAAATTAAAAACAATTAGGGACTTTCACTTTGTCACTGAGCTGGTATGGCTGTCTGGTCAGTGCTTCAGGCTCTGTTAAGCTAGGATATCTACTGGTTGTGAATGTGACAAATTCAAGTTTGAGTGTTGAATTGCCTTATCTTCTTGTGCAGAGCATATCAGTGTCTTAAACACACAGGGGAAAAAATGTAGTGAATTCCCATCAACCTAATTAATAGGAGATGGGGGAAATTCAAGCTATCAATTATATTCAGAATCTTCCTATTTACAAATAATTAATTATAAACAATAGCTGTAATTTGGGTAATGAAAGCCACCTGGCTAATGGCATTGGTATCATATGCTGTGACAGTACTTAGCATTTGGTGGATATGCATGCAGGGAGTGTTGTATGGTGCGACTCTTCGGGGCATGGAACGAGCTAATTGAGGCGCTGCACACATTTTTTACTAATGGCAATAAAACAATTTTCAGAAGGGGATGATATGAATGAAATAATAAGAAAATATAATTTAAAGCCAACCACATTCTGTAATCCACACCTATATACAAGTGCTGAGGGTATTTTTTGCATAGGCGGCACATTACGAAAAATCTAAGGACCTCTTTTAAGAAGGAAAATGACATAAGTCTTTATTTCACTCTAGAACAATATTTTAGTGGAAGTGGAAAACAGCTGAATGTGGGCTAAAACACTGGATATGCAAATGCTGCTAATTACACATGCTGATAGGCAAAATGCTAACATCTGTTTCTCAGCTAAGCCTACCATCATCAGCAGCAAAACAAATGTGTAGAAAAAAAATGGCATTAATGTATAAATGTGATACATTTTGACAAGAGATAGAAACAAACACAAGTCTCAGTGTGTCATGAAGCTTCAAACAAATACTTGCACAATGAGCCCACGTGTTTACAGTGCAAATTAGTGTTAATTGTTTTTCTTTCTGCAAAGTCTTTGCAAAAAGAAATATATTTTTTATTTATTTATTTATTTTTATTTATGATATTGTATTTTTTCAATCCTTGGAAAGAGAACATGTTGATATTTCTAGGGTAGCATCCCTGTGTGTTATGGGGATGGGAACCATCGTCACAGTAACTAAAAATTGGGACCCCAGTAAGGGAATGGTTTTCCTTGTAAAATGTGTTTAATATTATAAATGTGTGTTATAAGACAAATCTTGATCTTTATCTAACCCCCTTAGTCTGTTTTTGAAAGAAGAAATACAGCTTGTGGTGCTTGTGTTGTCGTATTGGTCCTGTGATTGGAGGTACCAAGTGATATGTTCATATGATCCGTTTTGACCATCCAGCATAAACGTATTATTGACCAAATTGGGAGTTTTTTTTGTGTGAACGTATTGGTATTTATTGACAATAATCTCCACCCACTGCCTTTTTGTAGCGCTTTTACAAACCCACAGGCCTGCAGAGGGCTATAGACAGCAACTGCTTTTCCAGAGGCACAACAAGATATCCTGCCTATTTTTATCCTAACAGATGAAAAAATTACCCCTACCCAGCTTCCTTCACCTTATTACAACCTTTAAAATCCCTGTCTGCTGAGGAGCCCTGAGATGTCAGAACTGTTACCTAATGGTGGTAAAAACAGCAAGAAAGTCCCCACAATCACCACCCTAATTGTGATTCTTCCTGAAAGCTAAGGATCTTCACAACTCTGTCCGAAACATGTTACAACTATTATGGTGCATTGCCATTGTTATAGTGTAATTACTGTCATTGTTGCCTCTGCAAACTCTCACGAAAAACTAAAAATGAGGTTCATGTTATCCGTCAAGTGGCGAGTGTCCACTGGTCTGGCAAAGAAACACATTACACTGACCAATTGCCTATTCCCCCAAGCGTGGCTGGGGAACTTGTACCATTCTGGGCAATTTGTTTCATTCTTCTCCTGCAATTGATTCCAGTATGCAAAGAGAACCTCAGGCAAGAGACTCTACTATGGCTGTCCAGCTGAAGCGTGGTAGCGTGTGCTGTAGATTTCCCTCTGATATGGCTTTGGGGGTTGAGGGACAACACCGACTGATCAAGATAGATAGATACATGTTGCTGTTACTCACAATAGCTCATATTCCTTTACACACAATGTGGCTTTACTGATATTAGCTTATTTTAATTCTGTGTCGGAATCCAATAGCCACTGTTTGTTAACCTTCAAGATAGTGTCCCTTTTAATCACTATAAGCTACACCTAACTGGAGAAACAAGCTGCTTACCTCAGTGTTTTTAGCCCAATGAGCCAAAAAGGCTTTATAATCTATAGCGTGTGCTTGGACAATGTCCCTACGATATGAGAAGGAAGTAGTCATTCCTGTGCTTCCTAATCAAGTAATTGATTGCATCTATTATTCATGAACTCCTTAGCCTGACATGAAGTTGTAAACTCAGCACAGCTTCTCTTCTTTCTACATCTCTCCTCTCTGCTTACACTTCATTCATCCCTTTACCCTTCCAATGCTCATCTAACCACATAAAGCTGTGGAATTAGTTTGCCAGCCTCTCAGCCTTTAAGGGTTGTACCCCTAAGCCCCAACTGCCAGTTTGTGTTTTGTTCAATATGGGCAGCCAGAAGTATGAGGCCGTGCACTGGAAGCCGTCAGGGCTGCCCCCACAGGCTCTGCACTTGATCAGTCTCTGGGTAATGTCATTGCCACTTCCAGCCTACAAAATAGCTGTGGAATTCTACCTTCACAAGAGCTACAGTGCACCAGCGCAGATGAAGACAATAGTGGAAACAATTGTTAAATCTAACAAACCAGGAATTAAATATATTTAATCCTAATTTTTAAAAAAGTTGCATACTTCAGATTTTAAGGATCTTGCAGGCAAAAGTGTGACACTTAAAATGGTAATTACCTTATTCTAAAGGCATGCTAAATAAACAAATAGCACAACAGATGTTAAAAATACAAACAACATTATTTTAACCTGTTAATTTCTTTTTTATTCTTGAACTAAATAAACTACCGTAAATATATAAACTCAATATATAAAGAGGTTGCCAGTTTAATGCCTCATGCTTAACAAAGAGGTAAACACTACAGCAACAATAAATAATCAATGAGCAAGTCCCTTAGGCTTCATCCTGAGTCGAGATATTACCATCAAAAACAAAGTGTCTGCAGCCAAGAAATCACCATATCAATGGCACATGCCACAACAACTCTGCCCCGCGCTTTCCTTCCAAAGATCATGCTAGATAAACCCCAAATAACAGAGAAATTAACAAATGCTTGACATTTGCTCAACATCCATTATTCTGACACTTCTTCAGAATTTCAAAAGGCTGAACGCATGCTTAATCAACATTCATATTCCCAGAGTGAGCTCCAGCACCATATTGTAGCCCGCCTCAGTGCTGATGAAAACGGCACATTAGGGCCCGATTCGAAAAACGTTCAGGGACTTCTCACCAGGGAGTGGTGTGTATGTGTGTGAAAATAAAAGAGACAGAGAGCAAAAGGCATTGGCTGTATTTAGAAGGGAGGGATGCTTCACACTTTATACTTAAACATTTTGACAAAAAAAAGAGGCATCTGGCCATTTTTGCTCACCCTCCTACTTTCAACACTGTGAAAGCCATATGAGAAGTGAGCTGAATGGCATGTTAAAAGGGGGAGGGGATCATTACATCCAAATTCATTCATAATATAGCACAGAAGGACACAGAGGACTCTCACATTCCCTCCCTCTTTATCTTGCCCTCCTTGCGCCAACTCTCTCTTGGGACAAATGGTGGAACTGGGGTCCCCTCTCTACACCCAGGGGAAGTCAGGCAAGGCCTCAGAGAGCAGCCCATCATTTCCAATTCTAATATGTGGCAAGAGAAGGACCTGATGGGACTGATGTCACATTTCCCCCCTTACTGCCCCCCTCACTGCCAAGCCACAGTCCAGATACTAGACAGGACACAACGACTGGCTAAGAGGAGGGCAAGGAAGATAGGGCAAGAATGGGGGTTGATATTTGCATGTCCCTCCATTGTGAGTGGGGGTAAAAAGTGACAGCACCGTGTCCAATTCTTTTCCCCCCAGAGCAGCTCGGGCCCAGCAAGAGAGGCCAGGCTGACAGATGACTCCCAACATCTGTGTTATGCAGCCGTTACAGATGAGGGAGTCCACATCACAATCTCTCTCTTTCTATCTGTCTATAGGACCCTCCCTCTCTCCTCCCACTAACCCTTTTCATGGTATAACCAAAACACTGACAGACTGTCCGTGGAAATTACCTTGAAATGGCCTTTAACAATCATTTTGTTCAAAGTTTAAATTTCCTTCCCTTTTTGAGTGCCCAATAAAAATCAATGACTATGAAATGACTTTGAACTCAATACAGCTTTCAGAGTCAAGTGGTTAATGTTTATTGATATTAATCTATATCAACACATAAATAAATAAATCTAAATAATTAAATTCACTTATATATAATATATGTTTTAGATATTTTAGATTAGCCAAGTTGATTATTGTTATTGTTATATATTGCATTTATTCTGGACAGAATTTAAAAATAAAGATTTCATCTTATCCTTTATGATTTGATCTAAATAATATTGAATATATATACCTGCAATACTGTCAGCGTGCCTTTCTATGCATTACCTGACTGTAATGTGCTGACTGGACAGGTGTCAAAAAGTTAGCATAAAAGAAAACTACATATTAAAACGTTTCAATAATGGGTGTATTAAGGTTTTATTATGACACTGGTACATATCACATGAATCTATAGTGCACACATTGTTTGCATCAATCGAAATATCCATTTACAAAGTCTGATATCCAGATATCTGTCTTTTTCATATCTGGCAGGCTATTATAACCATTGTTTTGCCCACCCCTTCAGTGCAGGCTTGTCCACAACAAGCCCCTTGCCCCCCCTGCTACCCCACCCCTGCCAGCTCCAGCCTGGCCAATATTTACGCAGTGGCAGGACTCCCACACAGTCCGAAGGGACAGGAGGGGTGTGGGGCGGGGGTGGCTGACTGCTGTGCCTGAGCGCATGCTAAGAGATGATGGATGGCCTAGTCGATATGTTATGTCTTAAGAGCCTGATTTCCTGCCAGTCCAATCACTAACCCTCCAGAGCCCAGCTCAGCTGATTGGACAACCAGAATAATTTCGCAGGCTGTGAAAACACTGCTGCCGTGCCTGTCTGTCAGGCCCAGTGACGAGACTCAGGGATTTTAAAGAGCAAGGGCCTCCCCAAGATTGGTTATGGTGAATGAAATAATAACAATAACCAGCAAGACTAAACAAAAGAGCAAGCACCTCTGGGATAGAAAGATTGTGCAGAATTATTGGAATGAAAACGTTTCAATGTTTTTCTTTAATTATTACACCCACCAGCACCACTTTTCAAAAACTGTGTTTGTTAAAACACAGTCTGGATAGGCGAAAATACAAGAGAAACTTAAAATAAAATGAGAAGAATCTCCTGGTGTTGGTGCCTAAACATGAGGGATATTGAATGCACTTTACACGCATGACATATTCGGTAAAATGCTGACAGTGAGAACAAAGGCGGGCTGAAGCTCCACTGCATCCCCTTTGGGGACCTGATACCTTCTTCTAGATTGGTGATTAGGGCACAATGGAAGTAGGAAGCTCCAAATACATGCGACTTTGTAAGTGACCTCGGCGGGATCAGCCACGGGGTCCTGGTGGCCTTGGGGGATTACACATGTTACATTCAATAAAGTGAGGGCCCTCAGTGTCAAGGAGAAAGGCAAACACAACCATTAACCTCTCTCTTCGATTTCTGGATGGCAAAACACTGGCTAATGTTGTGGTGAAGACCAATACACGGAAGCCTGTGTGGAATTAATTAGTGATATTAACCAGCGAATTAAATGAAATCATAAATGTTTAATAATCATAGGGGGATAGATTACGCGAGAAAGAATAAGTCATCACATAATTTACCATAACCCGCTCCCATGTGTAGAGTTATTTTACTATAATATAAACTTTTTTCTTTTTTGCTCATTGGTCCTTTCAGACATGAAAACACACACACATAGCAAAAGAAACTGTAAACAATGAAGTGCACATAAAAAAACAATAGTCAACCTGTGTGTAAGCACTTACGTTGGAAATCTGTCCTTAAGCATCTTCATACACTGACGGGTTGGTCTCAGTTGCTCAGTCCATCTCACAATCTCTTTATATTCAGCTCTGGACAGTTTCATCTTTGAGTATCTCCTGTATCAATATGCACAAAGAGGGTCTTTTAGATTCCCTGCTGCAATTATCCTGCTGCAATCTGCGAGGTAAACAACGTGCCACGTGAATGACTGACAGCTGATTTTGACAGCTGTCAATCACTTATGTAGCACGTGGCACGTCATGGCTAATCAAACTTTAGCTTTGTGTTATAAGTAAAAAACGGCACACACTAAATGACAATCACGCAATAAAGCACATTACCTCGTCTTCAAGGAATACACTGCAAACATACTTTAGGCAGCATGCAGTCAGAATGCCCTCTAAAACAATTAATCACACGTAATATTGCTTGTTTACCTTTGATTTGTGCTGCGTGAGGACTGTTCCCGATAGCCGCTTCCCGCTAGGAAGTTGAAGAGATGACCTTTGTCTGAACAGCGCAGTGATTGGTGGATTTGTCCCTGGAGTTGAGTAAACCGGCAGATGATTGGTTACTTTGCAAAAGGAAGGCGGTGTCAAGCTATGACATGTTGCTCACTGCATCTCAACTCTGTTTCTTCATCAGCTATCACCCATGCGTACGAAAATAAGGTATAATGACAAGACGCAGGTTCTATTCTTACACTTGAGTGAGTGTGAGAGAAGTTTCCCTGTTTAAAACTCTGAAATGCATTACCTCTACGGTCGGGGAAAATGTTTGGTGGAGGAGGGAGTAGCGGAGGAATGTGAGAGGGAGAAAGGAGGGAGTGCCCTCTGCATGTGTTTGTGGTGAATATGTTAGCTTACAGTGTGACAGATTTAACCATTTTTAAACCATTTGTCGCACTTATTGAGAATGGCAGCAGAAACAATATGCTGACAGCGGGAACAGGCGTTAGCCTTTGCCTCTGAGGAAGCAGCCCTCTCACCGGAATCCTCACACCAATACTCTTTATATGATTTGGATTTCTCCCGTAGCCTACAGCCTGACGTAAAGCATAGGCTTTAGACAGAAATTCAAAACAAACTGAATATTTAGAATTGAATATATATTCCCCTGGCAGTGGTGACACATCTTCAGTGGCCTGGCTGTTCTGTTTATACTGCTTCTTTATTTAAATATTAATGTACAAGAAATTGAAAGAATTGCAAATATTTTAACTCACTTAAAAGAAATGTCATCATCCTATACTGTTAACACTTCCCATATCAGTTGCAGTTATTTTAGATGAAAGTGTGTGTATTCTCTCACTGTTGCAGGTGTTGAATCGGGGGTGTGCACCTAAATAAAACCTCCTGGTTGTCAATCATCTACACAGTTCTTCTCACCAGTGAAGGTACAGTGCTTTAAATGGCTCATTACAAAAATATGCAAAGACAGATATATACCAAATGCAAAAAGGTTTGTAAAATAGTAAAATATTGTTGAATTTGCTCTGCCCATCAGGCTTTAAAACTAACAGTCCTACATTTATGTGGCTTCTGCTGAAGTGTTGAAATTAGACAAGAAAGGGCTAATTCTTGAAGACCTAATTTGTCAAATACATCCCTTGAGATCAATATAATTTTACAGTGATATTACTATGTAATTAGTCTCTAAACAGTGCTAAAGTTCAGTCCCTAATAAATTTCCTCCTTAGTGTTTTCTTCTTAGATACAGATTCACGGTAATACTTTTTAGGTTGTGCATTTGTTTTATTTTGTTGTTTTTTTTTTAATTTGAAAAAAAAAATAATACTGATAATACTGTGCCAAAATCACAATTGCAATTGACCAGATTACCTACCTGCCTGCATGGGGACATCAAATAATTTTATGGTAGACTTGAACATTCTTTTGGTTTTCTCCATTGTGGCTGAACAATGCATCGGTGAGCAGAAAGGCTCTATCTGACCTGTGCTGCATTGGAAAATAGAGCTCATTGTTGTTGGGCAGTGTAGTATGATGTCTGAGATGAGCTGAGGTCTCGGGCTGTGTGTTCACCGGCACAGTCCATGGGTCTGAAAGGGCTCAGTGCTCTGTGGTTGCTACAAAAGGGAGCTGTGTAGTGGGATTGGTATGGCCAGATAAGATCAGGGCCTCTGAGGAAGTCTGGTCTGATTGCTACAAAGGGCTGAGGTCAGGGGCAGGAGGAGCAGTTTACTCATCTAGGTATCAGAGGATCAGGGGTTTTGGTGGGGAGCCGTGTGTGTAATAGGTATAAAAGGATCAGTGTAATGTGATGGTATAAAAAGATAAAAATCAGAGGGGTTGGAAGGCTATACTGTAATGGTTCCAAAAGCTAAGGGATCAGAGATTTTGTTGTGTGTAGGTGTCTACTCATGTGCTTATATATGTAGTCCTGTGTGTGTGTGTGTGTGTGTGTGCAGACTCTTGCATGGAATAAGTTTGTCTCTGTATGCATCTTTGATAGCCATGAGATCTACAGTGGGCCATGCAGAGAACCGGAGGACAAAGTGAGGTGATGGAGGGAATATAAGGAAAGGATGCAGAAAGATGAGTGCTTTGGAGGCTGTGTGTAAACAGGGCAGTGATACACCCAGTGCCGTTAACCAGCTGTGAAGCCTGCTCACAGTAGGAGATGAATTTACAAAGGATGTCTCCCTCTGATATCCAGAAGATGCTGCACTGATCTTTGCTTCACTGCTCTCGGCACACGATTGTAGTGCTAAGCACTGTGCCACTAATGGCACTTATATACCTTAATGCCTGGAAAACGTTTACATTTTGCTTGCAGCGGAGGAAAAGCATGTCTGTGGAAGGGAAGAAAATGTGTGCGCGTAGGGAAAATTGTTTTTTATCAACATTATCTTCAGTCGATGAATGTAAGATTTGTGAGGCTGTGTAATTTCCTTTACTCATCACACAGTTTAAGGAAATTGCAAGCCCTCCCATGTCTTGCACATTAGTCCCTCCTTACCTTTTCCAGTGATATTACTCACCATACAAAGAGAGTATTTTGTTACACTAGATCGTCAGCATTACTGTCATAATCGTTCTTTTTTTTTTCCATTTGTGGAGTCGGTGACTTCACTCCTCTGCACCACAGAATTGCTCCCCAATCTTTAGGGAGTCTGGGATCTTAGCTCTAAAAATCACAGTTTAAACATGAGGCAAACCATAACCAGGAAATGCCTGTAGTATTAGCAAGGTATCGGATTCATACATCCCCCCTGTGCAGCATGACTGCCTCTGAAAATCCCACATCCATATTTTACATCACAGAAGACAAGACACATGTGTTTCAGCCTAGCTTTCAAAGCTGTTTCTTCCATTTATTTTATTATCCTTTTAATGAATTTAATTAGAACACATGTAATTAAATGCAATTGTGTTCACCCCTACACATACACACACACGTGCAAACACACATTTGGCTGTAAATTGCTCAAAACATGTGCAATGTGAGCAAATTTACTGGATTAATAGGGGATTGATAATATTTTGGGATTGTATTTCACTCTAAACGGCTGCATGCGGAAACAAAGGCTGCAGCCCAAGCTCATTAATCATAGTCAACGGGTTGCCCGGGTGCAATTTGCATGACCAAGGTGGCTGCACATGCTGCCATTCGGCCTAGGTGGCTGGATCTGCCTCGATTTGGCCAGGCCGTTAACGCTGCGTCAATCAAGGATAACCCAATAAGCGTATGACAGAGGAAGAGGGAAAAAAAAAACATTTTCCTGTCATTACCCAACACTCCTTCCCCTTCTTCTCCCTGTCTGCCCAACTTCTTATTTTAGTTAGAACTAATTATACTGGCCTGGTGATAAATGGAACCATTCTCTTACTGAAAGTATGAATTTGTGTTTAAAATATAATTATGTGCTTGAGTATTTCAAATATTTTAATTTGTGGAAGGAATAAGGTATATTAATGCAAGAACTTTGACTTTAATGATAAATTTTTTTTTCACAGAAAATAAAAGTCTATTCTAGACTTTTTGGAGACTGTAATCACTTTTATCTATAAAGAAAACTTTTTGATTCGTCTGTATTTTTGTCAGTCACAGTTTGGAGCCTCACTAAGCCATTTTAACTGTAGATAATTGGGTTGAGGCGTGATGCAGAGAAGTTCAAAATGAAGCACAATTTCACAAAGCTGTAATCTTACCAGTGGCTCCATACACTGAATTCTAATTATCTCGTCATGAACTTTAAAAAAAAGCCAATTTTTAAATGTTTTAACTCCATAAGATGTGTGTGTGTGTGTGGGCAAGCATGGGTGTGTATATGTGTCTGACATAGATTTGATGTGTGTGTGTGTGGGTGCTTGCATGTGGTTTGTGTGTCAGACACACACACAGAGACACCCACCATCACCACACACAGACATGTGAATGCAGCTTGTGTCTGGTCTGCCCTCTCTACCTAGCTGTGCTGCCGTGGCTCACGCTGCGCTCTCCCCCCATCCCCTAATATCCTGGAGGCATTTTTCTCATTATCAAATATTGTTTGATGTCTTTGTTTCTTGATGATTAACCATGGTCACCAAACACCGGTCTGGATTGTTTAAAATTTAATTTTGGGGCTCTGAAGTACCTGCAGAGGGGCCGACTGGTGGGGACACCCGTATTTTATGTATGTTATTTTTCACGCTGAAATGCGGACACACATTGAAAACCACAATAAATCCTGGAGGAGAATCATTAGTGGAATACTAGTGCTTTTTATGAGCATTGTTATTCAATGCTGTATCGAGATGCAATAAATTATTCTGTTTATTATGGTTTTATGGATTCAGTCCAATTTTCAGAATAATTATGTTGTTTCTCATTCTGCATATATACTTTTACACTGTGTTTAAACACAAATGTTGATGTTACATATGCAGATTGTGAATATCGTGAATCGTGAATTTTCTAAATTATTTTTATTGGGGCATCTTTTTCATGTTTCTTATGCTTTCATTTTACTGACCATGTGTATATTTTAGTTGTAATTTAAACATCATAAAGACAAACATGTTGCCTTAGGAAACCCAGATTTATGACAAAATCAACATTGTAAGCAAACAAATAGGGAAACAACCCTCTTCCCTAATGTCAGCATGTCAAAACTATATTGAATACTTGAAATATCTGTGTATCTAAGGCTGAATAGAAGCCATTGTATCGGTCTAATGATATTATCCTCTGAAATTTGGAGTGAAAGAAAAATGGCAGAAATGAGCAGTACCATTGTCTGCCCCCATTTTATTTAAACAAATTGCAAGAGCAGAGAGAAAGAGACACAGGCTGAGGGGAAAGAACGAACAAGGGAGACACAGAGAGAGAGAGAGACAAAAAGAGAGAGAAAGTGCTCTGTAAATGAAAGGTTATGCGTCGTCCCATGTGTTTGTATTGTCAATAACTGGAGAAGGCTGTCAAGAAAGTGGAGAGATAAAGGTCAATAACTCAGGCAAATGTGTTTGTATTTGTACACTCCTGCTGATAGCATAGCAAACGTCAGGGCCTGTGTCTGACACCCCACAACAATAACACAAATAGTGGGGCTAGCACTAGAATAGTCATTATTATTGTTGGTGCTGGAAATGAGAGGGAACCTCAGCACATGGCTGTGACAGCCGGCGCAGTGTCACTCAAACATCACTTCATAATGAAACACGCCAGAGATCAGAAAAGGCGATGATAAAGTGTAAACACAAAGAGATTATGCTGCCAGATGACTTTGATATTTGCCTTATTTTATTGTCTGTGAATAAATACGATGATGTTTCGGAAGCACTTTAGCCAAATGTATGTATTTTAGAATAATTAGGAATTTAGTGTTATTATTCTTTCTTTAAAATAAAGCTTCCAAATTTAATTATTTTATTAAGTTCTTCATCTCAGCTCATCAGCACATTTTTTTTTTTAATACTAAAATATGGTTATTAAGAATTTAGCCTGTATAAATAGGAAATTTTATTTTATCTTGCACAGAGTTGCAAGTAAATAAAATGTGTGGGACTTATTTTTGCAAAACCAAGTTAAGAAATAATCTAACGGCTTAATTTATTCCTATACATGTTCAAGTGTTATTTTATTCTGAAGCCGTTTAGTGTATCTCTCTGTGGCCTTGAGTGCAATAAATGTGCAATTAACAGACTTAACTAATTCATGAGGAACATTGTGAAACTAACGAAGGGCATAACTACTGTACAGACGCCACTGTCATTGGTGAATATTGTTATTGTTCTTCTTTTAATTGCTGGAGCTGGAGGAGGAGACTGAGGAGGAGAGGGAGGAGGAGGCAGCATGTTTTGAATATACGTCCTTGGTTACCATAGCAAAAACAGAAACACAGACTCCCTCCTGACAGAGTATATGTAATGTCAGAGGTACATGGAGGTGTTAACTTCTCTAGTTTAAACCAGTTACCAAGCAAATGACCCTTTTTAACATACAAAGAGAACTGATATAAGCTGTAATTCTTCAAGTAACAGCGTGAAATCCTCTGGCTATTCATCTTGATCTGTGGTCAGAGAAATGGTTCCAGTATTTCTGTGATTTGTTAGCCCACAGTCTTATTATATTTTATTATTATATAATAATATAATCTTTTTTAACTGTTATCATGGTGAAATCAGCATTAAATTCTCTGCTTTTTTAAGAAACTGATAGGATTAAAGCTATAAATCATTGTGATTAAATTATAAAAAAGCTGTGCTAAATCAGTGCTTCTCAGTCTGTGCTTTAAATATATTTAGGCATGAACCTGAGAAGCTTATTTTCTGTTGTCATCAGCACACAACTCAACAGAATTTGCAAACGCTGTCCTATTGTTGTGAGCAGATGAGGCAAAATGTACTTTTAGTAAGTATAGAAAGTCCATAGGGGAAAGTGGATCCCTCTCTCTCTCTCTGTCACCCTCTCCCTAGTCAGTTTGTTTGTTGGCTGCAGAGCCTCGTAGTGGTTTACATTACATATGATTATGTAAATCTGAAGCTGTTCCTGTGCATTATGGGCCAACGCATTGTCAAGATCTTTTCTAAAGCAGTCAAGTAGCTATTTCTGAATTCTTTTATTATCTGAGAGTGCAACAAAGAAAGTCTTTTGTTCACTGTTTGCTGCACACACACTAACATGCAAAAAAACACACACACGCGCACTACTGCTGCCGTCCATGACTTACTACTGTCCCCTAGTGGCGTTAAGCTCCATAGTCTCTCCTCTCTCCATTTCCATCAACTTTCCACACTTCCATTCACCTGACTTCCCCCTTGTCTTTGTGCTGCTCCCCCTGTGTGTGCCTTCTCTCTGCCTTATCATGCACAAACATTTAAAGGGCTGATTTGTTGTATTGTATGACAGAGAGCTCCAATTATGCATTGCTGTGTCCACAGTGACTTTGCTTTCAATGGAGGGCTCCAACAGTGTCAACAAAAACAGGAACCCTGATGTTTTGTGGCTATTGTGAGGCCACAGCTCATGTCAATAAGGCATTGTTTAGTCAGAGTGCCACACCGAAACTGCAGTGTTGAATGTTATCAGACCTGTGGAAATTGGGTGTGCTTGTAATAGTGCTAAAATGTAAGTATGATTGTTTGGACAAGCCCAACACCAGTGCACACAGGGAGCAGCCTTGAAACCTTGTCAAGTGTGTGTGTGTGTGTGTGTGTTTGCACAGTGTGAACTTCTATAAAACAAAACCCTTTTTGTTTTTTTACGTCTGATTATATTCTGTTTTAAAATTACTTTTATATATTCTTTTGAGGATTATTTTTAGCAAGGTCAAAAGAGTTCTTTCCTATGCTCTGCGTTGATCCTC
This sequence comes from Parambassis ranga, assembly GCF_900634625.1. Lineage (NCBI taxonomy): Eukaryota > Metazoa > Chordata > Actinopteri > Ambassidae > Parambassis > Parambassis ranga. The sequence continues at coordinate 11,597,252 of NC_041042.1, forward strand.
CCTTCCCTCAGCTAACAATATGCATTTTTATACTTTTAGTTTTCCTTTCCTGATCACTGTTATTCCAGCTCTAATTGGTGTGATAACCTGGAAGAGTGCTAATAAACAATAGGGTAAAAGGGTCAATCTCTGCTGGCAGTGCACGGACACACACAGTCAAGCCACTCATGTCAAATGACCAATTATACAGGTTATAGAGGATGGCACCTCTGTCTCCAGTGCCCTGTCCCTCATGGGATAGTTTTCCAAAGAGAGGGCTATCACTCAAACCCAAACCACATTCATTCATTAGTCTGTTAAGATAGGCATCAATTATTCATTGAGAAGGTGGCCAGTGGATTATTACTGTCAACACTAGGCTTATTGTATCAAAGGTTGATTATGGCTTGGTTGATTATATGGTTGAACAGTTGCACTGTTGTCTGTGTCATTGTTTGATACTACAAAACAAAACAAACAAAAAAATAATTTACTTAAATGTAGGTTAAAAACTTTTTATATATAAAATGTTATACACAACACCCTCAAGTCACTGATTTGCATTGATCTGATTTTTAAAAATCACTTTCCCATTGCTCAACATGATTCACCCTCACTTGACTCCCTGTCTGTATGATATGATGTCTTCTTGATTTATGACTAAAATATGCTCAACACCTTCCATTTATTTCTCCGGTCCCTCACTAACAGTCTTGTGCTCACATCTTTTTTTTCCCATGGCATCATCCCCAAAATTCACACTCACACCACTCTGTAAAATCTTTTTATTAGAATGTTAAAAAGTCCTGTGGGGATTTTTTAGAGCAACTCTCTGAGCTGGGAACTAGTAAAATAGTTGTGCTAAAGTGGAGGACTGACAAAGCATTGGCTGAGGCTGCAAGTATGGACTAAAAGCAGTGTACTTTTTCAAATATTAGAGAATTTTGCTTAAGAATATAAGAGAATTTTTAAAGTAATTTAATTTAATTTAATTTAATTTAATTAATTTAATAGTATTCTGTGTTTTTTTTCCTTCAAACAGTTCAATATTTTCATAAAACACCTTCAGAATCACTAAGAGTCTAAGAGTTTTTCTTATTCTGAATGCCTGAACATTAACCTTTTCTTAATCTTTTCTTCATTTGACCTGCTGGACACCTTTTGAAAACATGAGTAAAGTGCCATTTAAGCAAACAGGTTGTGAGTGAGGCAATGTTTTAGCAAATACACATGCAGTGTTATGGAGATTAGCATCCTGTTACAACATGAGGCAGCGCACTTCATTTTCATGTTTGCAGGGCTTTTCCACGACAAATCTGACCTCCGACTTCGGAGAAGTTGTTCAAAGCTACAGATAGCATTCAGAGGGGCAGATATGGTGTGTAAATATACACCATGTAAACAATCTCTCGTTCTTATTTGACGTTTTCATTGTGCTGCATGTAAACTTGTGTTTTAAAGTTTGTCTATTTTATTTCTTATAGTTACTGTTTATTTAGAAAATTATATTACATTCCCCTTTGGCTCAAAAACACAGATGGTGGTAAAGCCTTCGTGTGGTCTCCCTCTTCCTGTATTGTGTCGGACCAATTCTCCCATCACCTACTCCTGTCACTGGGTTAAACCGTGTCATGTTGTCCCCACGTTATAGGTTAGAAAAATTCATTGAGAAAAAAAAAATCTGGGTGTGTCACTGTTTTCAGAGTTATAATGAAGGGTAAACACAGTGAGGAGGTGACACAGTACAGACCTTGGACTTGGTGCTCAGCTTTGAGCCACAGCAGGCACTTTACACATGATGCAGTGACAGCTCTTTGAGATGGTGTGGAAATTAATTCTTGCTCAGTGTAAAGAAACTATTCATAACAGCTTTGCTTGAGAAAACATTAACAATTTTTCATGTGGATCAAAGTGGCCATCTGGTTAAATTCACACAGGCTATACCTTATTCATGCACCTCATTTACTACTCTCGGTGGATTAGTTTAATTTTCTGTCTTCCTTTCTCCCTCAGGTTTGTGCAGCACTTGCAGAGTGAGACTCTCTCAAGAATGTGTCTAATTTAGTGGCTAAGAGGCAGATTTATACCTGTGCTAGTTATGGAGAAGGTTGCTCCCTCGAGAAGCCCAATGACTGTTTACGGGCGGCCTGACAATGCCTCAGCAGATGATGAAGCACCTGCCAGAGCCCCCCTTCCAATGTCTGTTCCATCCCTTTCTGTCTGTCTGCTAGCCTCCCTTCCTCCTGCTTTCTTTCTTCTTTAACTCTTCCTTCCTCTTCTCTTTCTCAGCCTTTCCTCGCTCCTTCCTGTCTCCCGCCCTTTCTCTTTCTTTGTGTCTTTTCTCAGCAGAGCCACATCTACTTCAGTTACCATGGAGTTGTGCATTTTACAACCATTCCCACTGCTCTCCCCAGAGTGAACCCATCTACTTACTCTGTCTGCTGCTGAGAATAAGAGAGTTTTCGTCTCCATGTCCCTCTGCCATTCTTCCTCTCTTCCTCTTCTCCCCCTCCACACACACACACAGGCCAGCAAACAGAACTGTGGTCATGTTTTGTTTATGACAGGGAAAGGCAATATCGAGATTGTTTCAGAGTAGTGTCATCACGTGAAACGTATCGCTGTCAAGAGTATGTTTTATACGTCTGGCCTCTCAGCTGAAGCCATTTTGGGAAACAGAAAATATCATATCGTATGACCTCCTCTGGTATAAAAGTAAACTATCAGCTGTAAATCCGATACACAACTACAGTTGTGTGTGAGGAAGGGAAATGAGTTCTCTGTGACATACTAGTGAAGTGAAAATCTCTTACTTACTATAAATTCTAATGAATAAACATAAAGTTCTTTTTTGGGTCTATATCTATTTTTTAACCCTTTGTTAAAAACACCCCACTTCTGTAATTATCATTAGGCAGTTATATAAGATATTTTTAACTATTTTTCAAAGAAGAGGATGCAAGAAAACTCCTAAATGCATTTATAAGACATTTGACATTATCCTAATAGGAAACCATTTAAAGATTTAAGTTCTTGTTGTAAAATGCCATTTATAGCTTTAAAAAAATAAAATAAAAATTTTACATATTCTCCTTAATTTATATGAACTCATCATTTCTTGACCAGTTCTTTGTTGCAGTTCTGCATTCCATTACTTTCTCTTACTCTTCCAGGCTACATTAAACTCAATGGGCCGTAACTCGTTAATGCATGTGGTATGATTTTGTACCTGTAATTAAGTGTCAGTTTATGAAACACACAAACACTAATAATACCCAGAGCTTTTCTGGGCGAGCCCAGTGGTGGCAATAGCCCATCCATCAATGTCCCTAATGAGGCTCTATATAGACAAGTCAGTGGAGGCTTCCTGGGCCATTCAGTCTTATTTTTCATGCTCCCTATGATAACAACCAAAACCCCCTAGTAAGACTATATGAGCCAAGATAGGGAAGATGCTAGAATGTGTGTGTGTGTGTGTATGTATGTATGTATGTGTGTATGTGTAATAAAGGTTTTGTTTAAAGTTGGGTTTAGAGTCACTGTAGTTTAGGTGATGTTAATCAAAACCAACACTATTAAGTGTAAGGACTTTTATACAGCTATAACCAAAGTGAAGAGCTTTGAGGTTAATTTGACCTGTCAGAAACCACAACAGAGCACGTGTTCAACAAAGGCATTGGCTTTGAGGCAGTATGTGCATGTAAGGGACAATATTATTCTGATTTCCAGTAGTTGTTGAATTGTAATCCTTCATGCATTTCCTCCATCTAAGCTGCAGAGACGAACGGCACAAAATATGGTCACCATATTTATCCACAAAGCTTCTGTGTAGAGGATTCATGCTCCAGACTCTCACTGCTTTAGACAAGGTTTGGCCTGGGTTTAACATCCTGCAGAGAAGGAAAGGGGTTTATCAACAGGCAGAGAGCTCAGAAACAAGACAGTCATTTCCTGTATCTGTGTCTCATAGATTGTGCTACCACCCCACCTTTTTAAGAGATTAGCACAGGGTCTACAGTCTGGACACACATAGGAGAAGTAATTGTGGGGCCAGATTCTGACCAAATTGGGAGAAACTTTGTTGTGTCTGAGCAGCACACTATCATGAGATCAGGGAGCACATTTTCAAAGTGCCAGAATGGACATAATTGTTGTAGTCAAAATATAACAGAGAACCACAGCACTCAGAGAGTCACAAAGCATTTGAAAATAATACCATGGAGAGTGACCACTAGTCACTTTGTGTAGTCATTGAGTGCAATGGTGTAGTCGCCTTCCGACACCGACTATTTCTTAGTCTGAAACTGATTTTTTTCCCGGTATTCACATCCACCTAGTGATTAGTGTGCATTAATGTAACAATAAGGAGAGACCACTCTTGAAATACTTTTAGACTTCTTGATATTTTTATTTCTGTTTGTCAGTATGAAAGCAGCAGCAGTCAGTGTGTCAGCGGGTAATGACAGAGGAAGTGACGTTTGACAACTATAGCCTGCCACTGCGGTTGGTTCTCTTAAGAGCAAAAGGAGGTGGCCACGTCTCAACACTAATGGAGGAGGAGAAAATGGCCGTGTCACTCCTGTCAACGTATTATGCTTTAAACCTAGACAGTTGTTGTCGCTCTTGCAGGCCCATAATTTTATGCCATTAAAAGTGCAGAGGGGGGAAAAGAGTGAAGGAAGAAGGAACGAGGGGAGGTGGGCTCTGAAGTGAAAGCAGTCGGAGGGTTTCTCTACCTCTTGTTCCCTTCATGCCTGATTCCTTGACACATTTGTGCTGGAAACTTTTGGCATTTTCTTGAAAGCATAAAGACCAGTTGGTACTTTAAAGTGATCATAAAGTCAATCATGTTGGCTTGAATTACCCGGCAATCTCTGTCAGTTAGTCCCTTTTCCGTCGCTACGGCATGTGACGTGTGTAGGAGGGATGTAGACGAGTGTGTGCATACATGTGTGATCCTCTGTGAACATTAATGTTGCTTTCTGTAAATATGTGGGAGACAGAAAAAAAGTAGAAAAAGTGCTTGCATAAACTTAAATGAAAGATGGCAGATAGGGGACTCATTTTAAGTCTAGTCAAATTGTTGTCATTTAAAGAAAATTACATGTAAATAAATACAGGTAGATTTTTTTTTGAAGAAAACATTATAGTGGGAATAGTTTTAACATATTTAAAACAATATATGTGGGTGCTCTATGAAGCCCTGCAGGTCAGAGAAACTCTGACATGTCTTTATGAAGTGCCACTATTCAAAAATGTTGGCAGGAATTACTGTCACTCCTTCTGATTTGTATGCATGGCAGCCATTTTCATCTCAAAGAATACTAGACCCCACAAGGTCTTTACATTATGGGCAAACATTTGCAATTATGATGAACTCCAACAGCTTATCTCAAAAGGAACAGGTTCTTACTGATGGACAAGAAGACATTTTAATGAAATAAACTGCTCTGAGCTGATGAAATAAAGATTGCTCCACCTCGGGGCACATTCAAATTAAATTATCAAGATGACTGCATGCATGCCGCTCCCATTAACACAGGTATGGTAACAGCCTAATCGCGCTGCACTTGTTCTGTGTAGTATTTGTGAAACATTTACAGTAATACAGTCTGTTTCAATCTCAGCTCAGTTTCATGATGCCAAAGGGCCTCACAGATTCTCTTGTACTTCATTCAAGAGATGAACTAATGTTAAAACCATGTGTCGTCCCTTGAGGCTGAGCGTAGTAGACACTGGGATGCATGCAGTTTTATGCGAGCAGATAAACATGGGCCTGATGGCTTGTCAGACGCCTGTGGAAGGAGCCCAGAGTCCACTGCCTTAAAACAATGTTGGTGTTGGGGCGAGAGACTGTGACTGGCAATGGGAAACACCTGTGCTGGGGTGAGCAGCCGGGCAAGACAGGGTGAGGAGGGTGTGTGTGTGTGTGTGTGTGTGTGTGTGTGTGCCTTTTGGGAGGGGGGATTTACCACTGTTAGAAGAGGAAGGGAAGGCAAGAGGGAGGTATAAAGCTAGTTCGAAAGGCCACTACATCCTCAACATTTGCTGCAGAGAAGTGGAGGTCTAAGGAAATTAGTTACAGTAATGTCTTGGTTGTTGCCCCTTAAATTTTAACACACATGTGTGGCAGAAAAGGCTGAAGGCTGTATGTGCACAGTAGTAGTTGGCTGAGAAGTTTCTTGATGATATTTTTTCCTGTCAGAAATTAAAAGAAAAATACCTACCAAGAATCATATCTTTGATGGTTTTCATTGTTGTGGTTATATTGGTGATGGTTATAATTCACATCAAAATATATTGAAAACTCCATCTCACACTGTAGATGTATCAGTACAAATCCATGTCTCCATAGTAACAAAGTGACTAAAGTGTATTAAGGCAATTCATGCAGGCATGTCGTTTTTATTGGTTTTTGAATAACACCTAGTGCTCGCAAAAATGTGAATACAGTGTAAACATGCAAATCCCAAATGAAACAAAGAACACACAACACAGCAACATTTTTACAGGCAAACATCTTACCCTGCTCTATATCTATCAGCCTCTCCTCCTCAGCGGCCCAGTGCTCCACCCTCCAGTCAGGTTGATCATTCCATCTACTGCTTCTCTATCCTGAGGTGCCCGCTGTCAATTTATCAGACTCTTCCTTTTAATTTCATACTTTCCACCATGTAAGCATCCATCTTTGCTGTCTGCAGCAGCGTTAGAGGCTTCAGAGCATAGTGGTGTGTGAAACAGGCTGATGTGTTGCCCAGAACTGACAGGAAGAAGAGAGTTGCTTGGAAGTAATGATCTCTTTAAAAAAAAGAAGAAGAAAAGGGCAGTGTACGGTACACTCTGTGCAGTTCTCATTTTATGTTTTGTTGCCACTGGTTTCTTGTTTTTATGGCAAAATGCCCTCTTAAGTTGTTTTCTTTTCTGTTTTTTTCTCACATTGAATTTTTGATAAAGGAACACATTGTACGATTTTTAGTTTGAGAAAATTAAAGAAAAATACATTGCAGAATGATAAAAAAATGATGAGTCAGTGGCCTCTTCGTCCTGCTCCCTGTACAGTGACACTAGTAGTTCAACTTTAGCAGATTTTTGGAGTGCAGAGACTGCTGCATCTCTCACTGAGACAGGGTTCAGTGGAAGAATTTAGCTAGACATGCTCGACTTGTTTCGTGCCATCAGAAATGCAGCACTGTGTGGTAAAACTTGCACTGGTGGCTGGTGTACCTACATTAATTCATTTCAAGTTACTTCTCATTCCTGATAGATTAGCATTAATTACACATCTCTGTTTTGTATTAAAACCACAGTGATTCTCCATTTTGACATACTGTACATCTTACATAGATAACATAGATATCGTGCTTCTTACAAGTGCATTGGATACTGGGTTTTACCGTAGTTGATAATACAGTATCTGTGTTCCAAAATGACATTGATCAGTGGTTGAATCTGGTGTTCTGTTTTATTATGCATTTACATTGATAAATGAGAAATCACCTCTTTTTTGGGAATAAGGTGTCAAATAAGTAGATTATCTTCACGTTAAACTCTGTTAACTTCACTGCTCTCCCTTTAATTTGACATATCCAACTTTTTGTACTGGGTTTGACGTAAAAATCAGGAATTTAATCTTCATTTTGGACTCCGAGACCTTATTTTTTTTGCCTCCATAACCCTATCCTCATCTTCTCATCATCTGTTCCCCTCTCCTACATTTTCTCTGTCTCACTGCATCCAACAAAATTAATTACTGTATGTTTTATTTTATGAAGGTGTCAGGATGAAATGATGAATGGCTTGTAATATCAAAAGATTAAAGGCACAATGCAATGAAGGACACGTCTGCTTACACTGTGATAGTGCTTACATGCAGACACGTGTACACACACAACTACACACCCAGCATGCACACACAGTCTCTGGGGCCATTGATATCTGGTTTCATATTTGATATTAACTACATGGGGGAGCGATTATGGCCACAATGTCATTACCAGTGGTAGAGGGGCATAATAGAAGTGAACTTTTCAAAAAGGTCCTTATAATTGCTGCCTGGGTCCTTCTTGATAAAATTCAATATTGATATGTACACTGGTCCCCTCATTATGGCCACAGATGAAAAAGAGCATTTCAGCATTCTTTAATGAGCGCTGTACCAGTGAAGGTCATCTTAATGGGGTTCAACTTGCTTTTGGGAGCCAGAGGTAATATTCTAATGAGAGAGCCACTACACCTCTCTAGTAATTCTGTAATTGCACCCATGGATGCCACTTTATTGTTGCCTGTGCAATCGTATTGAAGTCCTTTGTTGTCATTTGCAACACTGCCTGTCCTCTGTGGTCTGGTTTGGTGGTCCAGCCGAAGCACAACGTGCACATCATGCAGACTCGCAAACACTCTTATTACCATATTTCAGAGCCACTTCACACACTATTCAGGGTTTATTGGAAACTACAGTTTATTCATTGCTTACTTATGGGTGCAGGGACAGAGCGAATGAATATTAAACCCTAGTTCACAGTAGTGTGGTAGAGTCTGCGCTTGTGCTGGTGTTGGTTGTGTTTCGCTGTGCATGGGCTGATTTTGACTGTGCATGAATGGACATGTGTGTCCAAAAATGCCTTTTGCCTTAGGGTGTTCCTTGGAATAACAACAACCAGAAAAACCTTTTGCATGTGTGCTGTTGTGTTATTTGTCAATCTGTTCATGGTCAGCTGCCCGTACTCAAAGTTTTATGTCATGTACTGTGGTCCACAATCTTTTTAGTCAATATTTGATCTTTTTAGAAGAGTATAGAAAAAAAGTAGAAATTCTGTATGCTTGATTCTTAATGTCAGTCCCTTCACTGAACTTTTCCCTCTGAGTCCAGTCCCTGGAAAAAACCATCCCACAGAACCATGCTGACAAGACAAATGGACAGACAAACGGCACGTGGAGACCATCTGTGGTTGCTAGGTTTTTTTTCCTCCATAACAACACTCACATTAGCCCTTAACACAGATAAGAAACAGAGCAGTGCGTGCTTCTCTGGCACCACCCATGTTTGGACTTACAGTAGCTTTTGGGTCTTGTAAGTGACTTGAGGTACTAATAATTTCTCAATAACGCTGTTAAAATCACAAGTTACAGTTTGTAATTTTTTGTTTGTTGTAAGTTGGCAGCTCCATATAAATTAACTTCTCAGATGGAAAAAATGTTCATAAACTATATCACACATAAACTATTTCCCCCTCTGTCTTCCTCCCTTCACTAGAATTTCCTTTTTTTTAGGTCACACCAGTTTAAACAATGTCCTCAAATATTTTTAACATGACATAGTATGCACTTGGGAGATGCACTGCAGATCAGGAGGTTACAAGTCAGACAGATTTTCCCCTTTTTTTGGACACAAAAATAATTTTCAAAGTCAAGAATCATCAGCATTCAACTTCCCACCCAGAACTGTTTCAATTTAAGGCAATGATGAAAAAGGTATAACCTACACTTGTACTGTGAAAGCTCTGGGGCATATTCTCTTTGGGGAATTAAAAATGACTAATTTCATTCAAAGCAGTCATGTGTTTAAAAGTGTAGATAAATATCAGTCTGTCTCCTCTGTCTTTGACTGAATCGTGTAGATGAGTGAACCTGCTCCATGATTCAGGCGGCTGTGTAAAAGTATGAGGGAGTTTTAAAGGTGATAAAAAAAGGCAAGGCAGTGAATATCATCTTGTAGATAAGACAGCCACCTCGCTTTCCACGGGCTACATCCATTTTATTGCATCTGGCAGCGAATTAAGGCACACATGGAGGAAAAAAAAAAGGACGATTGAAAATGAAACCCGGGGCTAAGACGGCATTCAGTCTAACTTCTTTTCTCCTCAACACTGACATTAGACTTTGATTCTCACATGAGATCCTCTGATGATGATGATGAACCATAAAAAATGATATAGCTCAATAAAAGTACAAAAAGGCACGAGTTCATAAAGAGGACCTGGGGGCCATGTTAGGTTTGGTCCATGCCAATGCATTTCTTCTCCCTCTGCTGGCTTTTAGAGATGATTACTTTGGATATTTATGGATGAAACATTTTTTTTTTCAAGGAAGAGTTAGTGTGGCTGGATGTTTGTGTCTGCTGGGTCCTGTAAGGCTGACACAACCGCACCCTTTTTACCATGAGTAAAGATAAATTCTAAAATTCTTAAATTTTAAAGAGGGAATTTTCAAAATTAATTGATATTGACAATTGGAGTTTTTTCTGGCCGCCTTGAAAGTCTACTTTGGATTCTGTGTAGTAGTCTGACCTATTCAAATACGTCATGTGTCTATATATCATTATGAGGCTCTGCCAGTATCTTGAAATTTGATCATCAATTTGATCAAAATCATCTGGTTTCAGCACATAAACAGTCCTCTCGTCATTGATCCCTTTTACTCTCTACTGAAAGAGTGCAGACTGGAGAAGGCAGGCACTAGCGAGCAGTGGTTGGCTCCCTCCTCTTCAGGCAGCATGTGATGTGACTTGAGCTGTGTGATCTCCATGAGAGAAAACCCTGATGCATACAGGAAATAATCAGGGCAACACAGGCAGGGTTCAGAGGAATGCAAATATTTTCAGAGTGCTTAAAAAACAATACCACACACACACACACACACACACTGCCAAATACAGACCACCTCCTCCCTTCTTCCCACCCTCTCTCACACACATAATAGACACTTTTAACCACAATACTTACCCACACATACATCACACAACAGAGGAGGGGGGAAAAAAACACAAAACAACCAGCCCCCTGACAAAACTCTCCCCAAGTGCATTTGCATAAAACATTAAGCTTAACAAAATGATTACACCTGACAAGTTGAGTTGGAGGAAGAACATCGCCAGTGGCAGCCGGTTACTTGCAGATCCTGCAATCATTCTCTCGTCAAGCAACTGTTTCATGGCCGCCTTTGTAGGCACTGTCATGCCGCTGCATCGTGATTAATCCTTCCCTTTTGTTTTTCTTTTCTCCCTTCCACCCCTCTCAGTCCCTCCCACAAATCCAATAAGTTGCCCTTAAATCAGGTTACCCTGCACCTTGCAGATAGGAGCATTGTGATGGATATGCCAAAATGCATGCCAGGCAGCATGTTTTTGTGCAGAAGCACTGTGAAATTGTACTGCTATGATTTTGCATTATGGTGCTAAGTGTTTGTCTTGTAATGCAATTAAATGTGCATGTAAGCCACCCCCACACTCCCCAAACTATTGTGTGCTGCATTTAATAATTTTATATACGCTCTTTTGTGACATTGCCATTTAACCCGAGGTAAAATAGAATAATTTAGAGGAGTATTAAAAGAAGAACTTTAGAGTGTTTGCCATAGAGAACACAAGCTGGATCGTTTTAGAAAAAAAAAGATGACAATCAAAACATTAATATCCTTCTCACTCATATAAGCCTGCTGAAAACTCTTAGCTCAGAATACTTTGCTGAAGGATAGCTTGCAGATAAAGAAAGAGAGAGATTATTGCCTCCTTTCATTTCTGCCCCCCTGGCAGCGGTAGGTATGGTAATATGGTTTTTGAATATTTGCAAGCATAAACTTAAGAAATGAGTGCTGATAAGGAGTGACAGCAACAGAGGCAGTAGAGATCTTCAGCATGACAGGCGATGTCAAAAACCCCGGTGACGCTGTCACTGTGACAAACTTTTCAAAAGAACAATGCACACACACACCGTTATTGAAGTGAGCTTCTGCAAGCCTCTCTGACAGTGTTGTCCCAGCAGTTAAAAAATGGAAACATCACCTAATTATGCACGCTATATTTTTTTTTCTTGGAATACTTAAGCCTACAAACTTTCAATGTATGTCAATATACTTGCAGATCACCAGTGTACCACAGGCACATTGGTAAAATAAAAGACTGTAAAAAAGGCTGTGTTATAAAATATTTATTTTAAGAAAATGTATTGTATTTATTGTAAAACTGATCATTTCAAAATGTTGCAAGGATGCAAACATTTTTTTAAATTCAACCTGCAGTGGTTGTGTGATGGAGTTTGACACGGAGGTTCAATTGTTGCTTGTGTTTTAATCTTAGCTGTGCTTTTCTTGGTAACTCGGCAGACCCTGTCATGTCTGTAAAAAGCCGTGAGGATCATTACTTTCAAAAAGAACCAGCTGGTTTATTGTTTAGGCTCTGCCAGCTGTGTCTATTTTCATAACCCATTTTTCTTTTGTTCTGCTACACCTCCTTATAAAAGTACAGAGACAGGAAGACAGAGTTGTATTTCACCAGTTTCATGAACTCTTACCCTTATAATAGTGCTTCACTGTTGGTGTGTGTGCCTGCATCTATATGAGTGCGTACATACAGATTGTGTGCATGTCTGAGTGACTGCGAGGAGGAAGGCGAGGTCTGTAATCACCTAATCCAAACATACACTCGGGGAATCTCATTACTGGACCTAACAGTTCCATTTGAACCTTATCTGGTTTCAATCAGCCACCTCTCGTTTGGAGAAAGGCGCAGAAACTTGATTCCTTTTGTCTAGAAGTCTCTGCTATCTAGGGTCTCCTGTTTGTCTTGTCTATCACCGTCTTTTACAGCTAACAGTATTTTCAGTTCTCCATCAGCAGTGAGAGGAGCGATTAAAGTGGCAGTAAAAGCTGCTTTTCGTCATCCCATTTGCGAGTAGCGGCGTGTGACATCAGCATGTTTGTATGTGCAGAATGGACGGCTGCCACAGGGAACTCCCACTAACCCCACACCCTTCCACACTAACCCCAGTTTTTCCCCAGCCACCAGATCCCACAGCCCCCCATCCGCATGCAAACGGACATTAAAACGAAACCTGACCCTGGCCCTGGAATCTGTAAGGTACTGTTTTTTCCCCATTACTTTTTTTTTTCTAAAGAGGGAATCCTGCAGCTTGTGTGTGTAAGTGCATGTGTGCACACAGTGTTGGGGAGGGAGGGGGTCAGCGAAAGGTGAGCGTAAAGCGACGTCAGTGACTGCAAGTGAACTACTCTCAGGAATCCCCAGATTAAAAAACTCCACAAGGTTGAGAGTCGGAGATAATCACAGGATCTGGAATTCACAATAACAAAGTAGCCATATATCTACCTGTCTCCGGCCTTCCTCCCAGAGACGGCCACAGGGTCAAACAAATGGCTGCATTCCATCAACAGCTCTTTTTTTCTTCCTGCTGGGCTCTCAATGAAGTGTCTGGAAGGATCAAATATGGCCTCTGAAGCTAAACTTTTAACTCTCCACCCACCGTCCCCCCCCCCCCCCACAGCACGTGTATTTGTCCTGCTCCTTTTGAGCACCAAAAACCAAACGTAATTTGACAGCCTCACTTTATCATACTGCTTTGAAAAGCAACTTAAACTGAGACAGATCAACATGAGATTTTAGGGTAGACCCCTAATGCCCCACTGCCACAGCATCACAACTGTGACTCAAACTAAGCGCTTAGGGCTGCAGTGCAGGAGCTGAGGTTAGAGGTCTGGAGTTTTGCGGCTGGGGTTAGAGCACTTCCTCTGAGACTTAGTTTGGGCTCAGTGGCTGCACTGATTTCTGGGTTGAATTAACAGTTGAGCAGGGGAGCTGTGAGTAGTGTCTGGTGGGGGCTGTTGGGGTCTAGTGGAGGGTCTAATACAGGCAGGTATGATTTACATAGCAGTGAGAGAGTCCAGTCTGCCCAGACCATCCCCTGGAGAACTGTGTTGAAGGAGGTGCCGCATTGTGATACTTGTGTGATTTATGTTCCCCACTTACTATTCCCTCCATTGTCTGACAACTTTATTATTTATTTCTGTTTGTTGTGATTATTTGGTTTAGTGCAGTTACAAATACTTTATATTGCGTAGCCTCTCTGTAAACCTTGAGGTGCAGCCATAGAGACTTGACTGTGTGCCTGTCTTTCCTTCAGATCTGCTCTCTGTAGAGGTTAGTCTTTGTTGTTACCTGTGTACCCGGGTAACAACACTGAGGATAATTTGTCCCTTTGCTTCCTCCTCTGGTTGCTCCATTCTCAGCAAGGGAAATTACCTTACAAAGAGGGCAAGGGTTGCCGATTGAAAGTAAGTTATTTCGTCAGCATAAAGTGTAGTAAATAGCCTGAGGTTAAGAGAAAATAATGATATACAGTGTTATCCAGAGGGAGAGTACAGCATGAGACACAATCAAACCCTTGCAGAAAACTTTCTGAAATGCTTTCAGAGGATGTATTTCATCATGTTAGATTACTACTGTGGATAGTTCTACTACTGGATGGTTATATCATATTCATATCCTGCATATCTCGGGCATTGTGCACCAACATTCCTCAAGTGTAGTTCATAAGGTTAAGGACACCAGGGCATATCTAAATTCAGCTATTGATTAATGTTGCAGCAGGAAAAAAAAAACAAAAACCTGGAAAGACATCCTAGTATGCAGTTACACAGCAGACTGTTCAATTCCCTCCTAACTGCTGCATTCAAATTATTTGCTTTTGCAGTCAAAAATCGAAAGGTTGTAAAAATTGACTTCCTGTACAGGCATGGAGAAATAAATTTCAGCAGTATTGACAACAGCCAAACAGAAAAGCTATTGCCCAGCATTTAATTATTGAAGACATTGATCAACAAAGTGATTTGTTTGCAGTGGTTGGGTTAAAAGGCCTAATTGAGTCATGGCGTTGTGTAAAAGGTTTTTATTTGTTCATTTGGTCTGGATCAGATTCCATGATAACCTTCAGTCAGAAAGTACGAACATTGTTTGAGTGAATGCATTTAATGAAGGCTTTCAAAGCTGAATTTAATTTCATCATACAAAGGAAGTATAAATGAGTGTCTATTTACTTATAATGATTACGGGCAGAGATAGAATGAGGGCAGGCTTGAGAAATATAATAGAAGCAATTTATAATCTCAAATGAAAAACAGTTTACAATTGCCATTTGGAGTCCCCAAAGTTTGGAAATACCTTTTCTCAGAAGGGGACCTCTGTGCCTCCTGCAACTGAGATGCAGTTCTCCACCTCCCCCTGTGCTCCACCCTTGCTCTCATCTCGATGTAGGGAGTCTGATCTATCTCGGCTGCATTGTATTGCCCTTGGTCTTCCTCTGGGAGCTGAAGTAATCTGACTGTTTTTTTTTGTTTGTTTTTTTTTATCGACATTTGCAGTTTTCATTCTATTTAAACATTGTGTGAGCTTATGGTCAGTCACATGTCACACTGATAACTGTAATAGTATTTATAGGTATTCTGAGGCATCAAAATTAAGTTAAGACATTTAGGAAAATTTACGTTATTGGAACGAAACAATTACTGAAAAATATAATATATGCTATGCATGTTTTAAAGTAGTTGGTCTCCACTTTATATAAGTATATTCATATTTTGTTTTCGACATAGATATATTGCACAATGTTGCATCCTTAAAATCTGCAGTGTATATTTAGTGATTGAACAGAAGGGATTTGGGTAGGCAGCCCTTCCTGCCTCCTGCCTTTGAAACTATCTAAACCTCTTGCTCACACTAGCAACATAGTAAGAGGGGAGGGGAGAAAGAAAGAGCAGGCAGCAGGATGCTTCCATCAGAAAATGAGTCTTGACTCCATGGCCAGTGAGCGGTCTAATCATCTAACTTTAGACAGAGATGGGAATGCTGGGATTAATGGCATTCCAAGAGGAAGGCTGGGGCTCCAGGTTGTGTCCCACAGTATGAGTCTGGAGGGAAGACTCAAGACAGCACGACTGGAAGAAATTATGAGATAAAGAGCAAAGGGAGTAAAAAGAATTGAGAGAAAGCGAGGTGAAGGAGGGGTGGTGTCAAAGAAAGACACCACAGGAAAAAAAAAGTGGGTTGTTCATTTTCTGGATAGATAGATCAGATGGAATGGAACCATGCGTCACAATGAAGGCAGCTGCGCTTTTGGCAAGGACTTTCTTGGCACACACACACACATGACATACACATCCCCCCCTCATACTCACACTGCACACATGGAGGTGTAGAAGTCTTTACACACAGGTGAGGGTTAGCTTTACTATTAGTTCTGCGCTGCAGGCCTGGATGAGCTCAGCCACTGATTTCTCCTTCATTCTTCCTCGGTGGGGCTTTAGCCAAGGGAGCAGTGTTTAGCAGGCCCTGGGGGCACTGAGCCATCTAAGCAGCACAAAGACCTGGAAATGCTTCAGATTACCTGCTGTGTTCCATGCCAGATAGTGTTTGTGTGCATGCTTACATGCAATTGTCTATGGGCTTCTGTACACACTGTAAGATTACTGCAGGATTGCTGCAGTTAATGTCATGATCAGATTACTTAAAACTGCACACAGATGAGCTGCTTTAAGTAGGTGGATGTTGGTTTAGCACAGGTTATGTTAAATAACAATAATTTTCATAACTCAATCAAAACTATTTTAATAGATGTTGAAGTAATGGTTTTTCTTACAGTTAAAGTAAATTTGCCCTTTAAATATGCACCATATAAAAGCAATAACGAAATAGAAAATGATTAAGAAGAATTGTCTCAGATGTCATTAAACAGTGGGATTTTTGTTCAACATTGCAGAGAGCAATGTGCAGTCGCCCAGTAGTAGAACCAAAACAAACTGTTATCCTTGGAAGTGTCTTTATTGTACTTAGTCACACACACATTTATCATGAGGTTATAAATCTTTGTGAGTGAAGGTTGTTAATGACTTCAAGAGACAGTGGTGGAAGTGCTCTGTCTCCTTCATTTGATGGGCAGTGATTCTAGTTGCAGAGGACAGAGCTGTAGCTGGTAGAGTACTTTACCTAACCCAGGACTCCCTTGGGCTCACTATAGTGGAACGCTCTGCCGAATGGGGGCCCTGGCCTCATGCTGGGACTGTCTGCATCCAGCAGTTTATGGAGATGCAGCATATACACTGACACTGACAGTTTGATGTCTGCCTCTTACCTTCCTGTTTGAGAGTGTAGCTATCTGCGTCTTTGTTTGTTTTACTTTCTCTTTGCCCCTTACCCTTTCTTTCTTTCTCAGTTATTATGTCTCTGTATTGTTTTGTTTAAATATAGAGCACGCTTCGCACCTTGTGCGTTTCCTGGATCTGCAGGATTTCATTTTCGAAAACACTGTGCATCAGTAGGCAGAAACTTCAATGTGTGCTGGAGTTGTTTAATATTTCCTTTCCTCTGTAGATATGGACATGAGGGACATATCCATCTCCTGAGATCCTGACCCCATAGGAACCATCTATATTTCAGGCGGAACTCAAACAAAGACGTTTGGACAGGGGCAGGGGGCTATTTGTAGTGTCAGGTCACTTCCAAGGCATTGGCCCCAGCCTTTCAGACCCTCAGACCGTAAGTCCATTTTTAGTGGTAAGTGCAGTGAAAATAAGCATCACCAGCAGTTTGTCTTTTTACAGCCTTGCATCATTTCCTGCCTCCCCCTCACTTTTGATCATGCTCTCTCCCATTCTGCCCGAACACACACTGATACACAAACAAACTTGCACCATCCTCTTACTCCTCCGTCTTTCCTCTGTCCCTCCAGCCCTAATGAGTCTTTCAGCTGAGCGATGATAGACTTGTATTTATTCTTCAGGCCGATAATTTCTAGGGAGTGTATCTCCACTCTCAGTGCCTGGGGCCTATGCCAGGAACAGATCAGCCCCAGCTCCAGGCAGTGAGAGGAATAGGGGAAATTGTTTTTTAGCAACCACCTCCACCCTGCACAATTTTTCTTTACAGTAAATATACACACTACATATGAGTATTACTTCATTTTCCCGTAGGCATTGTCACTACTTGATTTTTTTCCAAACCAATTTACCCTCTATATGCAGTTCTCCAAATACTCCAGTGCATGCACACACACAGCTAATCCTGTTAGCTCATTGACAGTGGACAAACTCTAAGCAAAAGCCTGAGGCTACCACTTCCTACCTCCCAGCTCAGTCAAAGCGGAAAGAACTGACAAAAAGACAACATCATATAAATGTTTCCGCTTGTCATGAATCAGGTTCCAAGTGCCGAGCAGTTGCTTGCAGTTGCTTCAAAGTTATCACTCTGTATGTTGACGGGAGTTGTGCGATACGATAGCTAGGCCGGGTTAGACGGAGCAGCACTGCATAAATCTAACATGCAGCATGTGAGCTCATTAATTTAACTTTTCAGTCCATGTGGATGAGACAGGGAGGGCCTATCCAAACACTGTCCCTCTGCAGCAGGACTCTGAGCACTCTGAAGCACTCTCTATTTACTGTAGGCCTGTGTTTGGACTTGTGCCATGTAACACTTTGACCCAGTGAGGGAGATTGTTGAGACTTGTATCCAAGAAGGGAAACAGTGAACTATTGTGAGTCTCAGCACAGCAGGCTTAGGTTTTGTTGGGCTTTATCAGTTTCTCAACTTACTGACACATGTGGTTAGTTGTCTCTACAAATGTTTTGCCGTTTTCCTGTCTGAGCTTCCATTATTTTATGTAAGTCCATCTTCACCTGAAACCGATATTTCCGCACATAAAAACTGAACCTGCAAGTGTATTTCTCTGGCCACATCTGTACCTGCTTGATGGGGATGAGGACTTGTCCCAATGGCAGTCGAAAATAGCGACCGTGTGTGAGCATTTTTCCTTGCAAAGCGTGTTTAGAACGTAACCGTGAGTTGTATCTACTGGGTGTATTATTGACCAAATGTGGCATTGTTTTCATGAGGACGTGATGTAATGTGTAAAATTCATTCACTTAAGATAATGGCTGAATTGTAGAAAACGAAAAGAAATCATTTGAAATGCCTTTTAGTGATGCCAAAGAAAACCAATCCCAGCCCAGTGTGCCTCATGCCTGCTGTCTTTTGCTCACATGCCCATACCTCTTACTCAGTACTTTAGATTCCACTGTTGCCCCCAAACATCCCGTCGGTGTTGACATTAGATCCCTGGGGCAGATGGTCTTTCGGGAAGGGATAGCACAGTTTGGTGGATTTGTGCTGGAACACGCAGGACGAATCAGAGCACCTGTGTTCATTTGGATATAGCTCTGCACATCACATGATCTGTCTGAGGGCACATAGAGCTCATCCCAACATGATCAACACCTCCTCTGACTGACCTTGTGTCGACCCGGGAAAAACACTCATCCAATTTAGCTTGCACTTTGTCCAAGATGACATCACTCTCCATGTATGATGATCAGTTTCTTGTCCTAAATTATACGTTGTTTATTACCTTTATGTGCACATGTTTCGACCATTCTCATCAAAAAAACAATGGCTGATGTTTATGGACATTTTTAATGTAGTTGTGCACCCTCTTGTAGACGTGACGTCTGGTTGGGATGTTTTGTCACCATAAAATAGCAGAGACTGTTGTTGCAGAGTGAGAAAGTTGTGAAAATGTCTGTTTTAACTGTGCAACATCCTCCTGGCCCAGACATCTTTATAATCATGCATCCATAGGACAAACATCAGCTCACAAGGCCTGATGATATCAGCCTCGCTACTATTTCCAGCAAAATGATACCACATGCTGTGGCTAGTGTTTAGGTCTGGGAAATATTATTTTGAGGCGTGCGCTCATGTATACTCCAAAGTAGCACCATACTGTCCCACAGAAGGAACATAATGTGGAACAGAAGTGCAGCATTGTGCTGTTGTCCAGTACATTAACCCCAATCAGCTTATGGACAGCATACCAAAGATAGAAACTAAGATGAGAGACGGTAGGAGGGAAAATATGTGTCTTTTATTATACTGCTCTTCCTCCCTCTAACTGGATTTTACTAATTGACGGCCAACGTTAAATATATATAATATTTTAATTTGTTAAGACCCCACTCACTCCCCTGCCGTTAAAACTCTCCTATCAGCCTTTGATGTGTAGTTGTCTTCGATTTGCTCATCCCTACTGTCACAGAGGATGACAGGTAAATGACCTCTGAAAGTGCAAATACTGTCACTACTGTCATAAATGCCCCTGTACAGCACAAAGCAACATGCATATTTATGATGTCGCATAAACACTGCCCTTACGTCACACCAGCAGGCAAATGTGCACCTCATCTGCCACCCTCCAGAGCCCTGATGGCACAGAGCACCAAATGGAGACATGTCAAACAGAAAGCCAACCTTTGTCTGCATGGTGAATTCCATCAAGGCAAAAACCTGAAAAAAAATACTCTTTAATCTGCCCATGGGGGAATTATTCCCAAAACATGTGATAACAGTGTGGCCATTTCATCCTGTTTTGATTTTGAGAGATTTCTGGTGAAACAAAGTGCATGTTGAGGCAATGCTGTCTGCTGCTGTGAGGTATCTGTCATGCTTACCTGTTAAAGGTGAGAGACTTTTATAAACTCTGATGATTAGTGAATGATGAGTCCAGACATGTTGGTGACTGACAGCTTCGCCGCCCTGCCAAAGCCTTAATCCAGGAGGAATGGCAGGAGGCGAGGCAAGTGTGTATTAATCTTGTGAGTGTTAACTTCCTGACAACACAAATGCTATACAGTGTTTTTACAAAAGCATTAAGGGAATGATATTTTTATTTGACTATAAGCTACAAAATCTTCAGCCTTTTCACTGTGTGGTTTGGGACTTTTGCTCCTGAGGTGGAGTTGTAAATTCTGGGATAAGCCTGAACAATCGGCCACAACTGGTGTGAAATCCTTTTTGGTCTCTTGTGATGTGCCCTGACCACTCCACCACACCTCAGCACATCTTTCCTCTCAGTGGGATGCCCTCACAGCACCCCCAGTTTCCCCCGGTAAAGCAGCCAGACTTCCTGTATTTCCCCCGCCATTAGATATTACATAAAGTATGTGCGGTTGTCGGCAGGGAAAATGTCCAAAAAATCCTGCAGTAAATTCAAACAGCCGTCTGTTCGTTAATTGCTTTATGCCTTTTTGTTTTCCTCTTGGCTACTGTAGCTAGTGTGATGTAATGTTCCTTTTATCTGTTGGAAATGCTGAATATGAGCTTTATAGTACAGATTAAATGTATTTTTTATGACTTAAACAAGCACACATACATGCACAAACACAGACAACCAATTGGCACAGGAGTGATTAAAGCCGGTTTTATGAAAGGCAATGCTCTCTGACCTACACCGTTCTTAAACGCTGCTCTCCTACCTTGAACGTTGGGTGAAACTCATTCAACCTCTTCCCACAGGTCAACTAATAACGGAGACATTTGTGAAAGATGCTTCCTAAAAATTAATGTATTGAAAAATGTGTTTCCTCCCTCCTTCACTTTTCACATAACCTCTACTGTGGGCAGACTGGAGTGAGGATCCAACTGTGATCTCGTGATGTGGAGACAGGCTGGCTAACATCCGCTGCAGCTGGCTGTACCTTCTCAAGGTCCACACTGAGAAAGTGAAACCCTAAGGGCAAAGAGTATGAGATTTAAAACAGTCAACTGCAATCCTTAAACTAAATCCCTGCAGAAAATCGTGTGGGTCAATTTGTCAGTCATGTGGACTTTTGCACGTCACAATGTCAGCTGTGATGCGAGAGCAGAAAATACAGACGATAATATGTTTCAAAACATATTCCTGGTGTAACAAAAACAGCCACACAGAAACTCATTGTAACACATCTTTCAACGTGTCGTTCTAGCAGATGGATATTTATCCTTGTAGGTGTGAGTTGATTGACATGTGCTTTGGAATGTTGCATGAAGCCGTTTCACAGTTCAGCGTCAAGGTTATGGTGCATCACACAAATCCACGCTAATCGTAGCCCCTAGTAAGCTTCACCTGACAGAGAGAAACTCCACTGACGATGAATTGTTGACATGTTTTCCAAAACCGGCATGCCCAGCACATTATTTTCCCTTAAGCCTATTCACAGTAATGGGGAGTGCTGAAAGGATTTTGATTGTCTGCTTAAGTATTTAATGCACAGCAAATATTTTAGACACTGCTCATGGTGCGGAAACAATACATACAGTTTCCAGCATTCTTGGTTAATCAAGCAGAACAAAACAAACCAAGCCAGTGGGAAGAAAGGCAAAAAAACTGTGTGCATGTATGACCTGACTCTAAAGGAATTTATTTTACTTCTAAAGAATTTTTCTGACTTTTATGCAAATTATTAACCACCATATTCTGCCAGACTTGTAATAAATGATTGATTAAATCACAATATGAGCCTTTGCTCAATGAAATTTAACAGCATTTGTTTGAAATGAAGTGTATGCTTCTGCCCCTTGGTGTTTAAAAGGATTACTGGAAAAATACAATATCTTCTTTGTCAGCACTTAAGGTCTATATAGCCGTGCCTCAGGATATCCTTTTCCCGAAAGGAAGGATTGCCCCATTTTTTTTTCCCCAAGTCTCATGCTGCTCATCACATTAACACCTCAGCTTCATGGCAAAGCAAAGATCTCATAACGGGATTAGTCAGAGCAAACTTGATGTATTCTAATGTGCTACAGCCTTTCTTAAAAGACAAGGCATAAATGGACATTTTGTCTGTTTTGATCATGGGAGTAAAAAGAGTGTGAAACAGACACATTTGCCATTGCCGTTTTCAGGCCTGCACAGATTTCACATATTTGCCCTACAGAAACCTTTCCGACACATTTCAACAGGATTATGTGTAGCACTATCCTCCTGTATCATCTATCATCTGAGGCCCTTCACACACCCTTTCTCTCTGTCCCCTTCCAGATGTTCTCTTTTGACTTCCTTTCCATCTGCCATTCTCTCTCTCTCATTCTCTGACTAAATCAATAGTAAGTCCATTTGCCATATCATACTGTAGCGTCTCTCTAAACTCCGGATGGTAATGATGCGATGATAACCCAGGGGTGAGGCGCATAGGGGAGAATTTTAGCCTGATCAATACAGTTGGTGTACAGTCTGACAAGGTATTTGTGTGGATGCAACATACATCTGTTACCTACAGAATCCCAAATGTGAATATTTTCAGAACAAATAGCTAATAGAAAATTACATTTTCTTTTTATATTTGTAGTGGCACCTTTGTGAATATATTTTCGTAGATTTCTGTCCGTCATCAGTTGCTGGTTCTAGGTCACATTCTGGGTCACATTTGGATTTTCTCTCTGTCCCTGGGTAGTAGCAGTCATACGAGCCACCATGACATCACTCCATTAATGTGCTCCTCAGCCAAAGAGAACCAGAGAGTGGCCCTTCCTTTGGGAAGATTTCAGTAGAAGGTCTTTTGCGTTATGAGCTGCTCCAGCAAACCCCTTCCTAAAGCCAGCCTCCTGCTTCCTAAACATGGATTTAATACCCTCATTAATGATATATGACAAAGGAGATCAATGCAGACTGCACGTTAGAGTCTCAGATGTATGTGTGTGTGTGTGTGTGTGTTCCATGCACTGACTTTAATGGGTACATGCTGTTGAACATCTTAGAGACTGGACTGCCTCTGGATACCTTACACCTCATGCACCCAAGGCTGGAAACAGCAGCAGGGTCGGATGCATTCAGAGGTCATAGTGGCTCATTTAAAGACAGTTATTGTTAGTTTATGATATTTATATACTTATCATTGCAGTAATTTCCTAAATATTTCTAAAAACACAGTCTTTGCCTATGTTTTCATTGTGTTGATTCAATTAAACTATAATGTAATTAGAAAAATAACACTAAATTAGTTTTTAGGTTTTATAGATAATTAAAATTAATCAAAGTTAATGCAGCTTTATTTTGCTTATTTATGACCTTTCAATAGTGCTGCCAAACCATTCTGGCTAAAGAAAGAACATGTTTTTCTTTAACCTTTTAAAGTTTAACTTTAAAAGTTGGCTTGAGGAGAGGGAGGGATAGACTGCATAGTTTGCATAGCTGAATTTTTATTACAGCAGAAATTATTTCTCTTACACACATCACCTACAGACTAAAATGTTGCAGAATATGCACAACAATCAATTAAAAAAGGTTGTCTGTTGTCTGTCTCTGCCTTTTTTCAATGCAGTATATGCATTTTAGTCACATTTGTGCTGTGTTTACAGTGAGAGTTGCCCTTTGGAAATATTCTTGGCGAAGCTCCATACAGTCAGATATTTTATTGTTTTCTGTATAATTCACTGTAGGCACTCTGCCAGAGATATCCAAATAATCTTTAGCGCTGGGATTGAATTCCTGTTTACAGAGCATCAAGGTTAAAGCCCAAGTTTTAAAAGGTAAAAGCGAGGCACCATCTACTTGACCTGCAACACTCTATTTGAAGGGACTCGTACCTGAGGTGATAGCATGTAATAAAGCCCCAAGATCAAAGTTTGGATTTGATTTCCAGCCAGCATGGTCTGGTGAACAGGGCCCAACAAGCCCATCCAACAGCCATGGCAACCATTCAGCGCTTTATTTTCTTATTAGATTGCTCTCCCAGAATTCCATTTTTATCCACATGGATCTGGCCAGTGAATCACCATTAAAGGGCCCATCAAGCTGTCAGGCCATCCAGAGTGCAGGTGCAGCAGGCCCACTCCACTGTAAACAAGCAGCACAGGCCTCTGAATAATGGAAGCCCAGGCTGTTTTATGTTTTTCAAGGGGACTTAAAGAGATTCATCTCCTGCTGCTTTTCACCAAGTTTGCTTCACAACTCCTGGCTGAGCTGCTGAACGCTATAGTCTCATATGAGAAAAGAGGGAGGGCTGAGGAGAAGAAAGGTTGGATGTGTAGAGGAAAGAAGGAAGTGGAGAAGGGGGGGTCGGGAAGAAATGGAAATCTTTCCCTACATTCTCAGACAATCACTACCTGTGAGGCTGTGCCAGGAAGCTTTGTTTCTGGAAAGGGGTCTAAGTGGAGCATTTTATGGCTGGCTGAGCACTGACACTAAAAAGCTGAGACTTCTTCATATCTGACAGATTTTCTTTCATTATCTTTTCTCCATAATTTCTCCAGCAGTTAGAGGCTGTGGTTCTTTGTAGAGCAGCAAAATGTCTGACTTAAGTGTTGGAGACACCAGACAATTGCCCGCCGGTCCTTGTTCCCCCAAGGTCAGAGAGAGAGAATGGAAGTGCCCAAGAAAAACAAATGCAGACCATAGTGTAGTTGTCACACGCTCCACTAACACATGTGAAGGCTGACTCTCCTCTTTTATTCTCAAATAAATTGCCCCGAAGAAGTGCTCACACATAAATGTCTCTCGCATAAACCGAAGTAAGAGGGTTGTTTTTCATGATTTGCAA
Organism: Parambassis ranga; assembly: GCF_900634625.1. Lineage (NCBI taxonomy): Eukaryota > Metazoa > Chordata > Actinopteri > Ambassidae > Parambassis > Parambassis ranga. Next base: position 11,622,359 of record NC_041042.1, read on the forward strand.
AAAATGGTCCTCAGAGTTTATCTTATGTCGTTGAGTTTGAGTGACATCACCCCTCTATTAGATTATTACATCCCTGAGATGTGCAGTGTTTTCTAGAAATGGTCTAAAAGCCCAATATAGGAAATAGTGCATGTTTACCATGGTAGAAAAAAGACCCTAAAGTGTGACACTTATCTGAAAGTGGATTTTTTTTCTTTTTTTTAACCAAAGCAAGAAAAACTACATAGTATGAGTTTCAATGATCTAAGAAATTCTGCCCTTTTCTCTCCAATTGGAAAATGTGAGAATGCAGCTCCATGGGGTAGTTAGCACCTTGGTGCCTTGTCTTTGAGGGGTGTCTGGTTGTCATTAGGGGTGATGGGCAACAGTACAGGCAGGTGGGGCTCAGAGCTCTAGCTTTGCTGACAGTTTTGTGAAACTGTAAAAGATATTATCCAAGGGGAATGAAAACAGTACTCAGCGGGTCTGTCAGGGAAGACAGACAAGTTAAAACAGATGATGCACATCCCGATGACTGCCCCATCATTTTAGTGCCCTGCTACACATGCAGCTGTAAAGAACCCTGGGTCGCAACATCTGGCCGGTCTTACCTCAAGGCTGAAGGCTGGGGGCCTGGGGGGACAGAGAAGGGAGACTAAAGGAGACCTGTCAGAGCAGACCAAACAAAGGCTTGCCGGCTACAGACAGGCTAAACACAAGGATAGCTAGGGACATGGCCTCTGCTTCTGTTTTGTCCCCATCAGCCTTTAAAAATGACACCTCGCTGGGAAGTGGAAGGCTTTCATTTCAGTGTTTACAATATGTGGCTAGCTTCTGTTTACGGTAGCTGAGGGGTCTGATTTGATGATACATTTGAGAGAACCAGTGGGGAGCGCACAATGTACACAGCTCTCGCAGCTAAAGATGATGTAATATTTTGAAACTTTCCTTCACAGTGAACTGAGAATAATTTGAATACATGTCAGAATGAATGTGGTCTGACATTTTGTCTTGAAATGGAACTGAAACAAACATCAAGACAATAATTTATCCAAACATACTTAAAATCTCTTTAATATCTATACGCTCTAATTGCCTGCATAGCTGTAGTAGTGCAGAACGTTACACATCATTGACATTACATAAACACTAGTGTCTCTATCAAACCACTGGGTTTTCCTTCCTACTCTGCAGAGGTCCGGGCTTGTGGCCTCTGGTGTTGAGGTCTTTAGAGGAGAAGAGGCCCAGGCCAGAGAGGGCGCAGGGCAACATGGGGTGACCGAAGGACACAGTGTGGGGTCACGCTGAAGCTCTTCCTGCTCTGCATGTTGCATGCCCCGGTGCTCTGGAGGCCAGAGCCTGATTACTGCGCTGGGATCCAGCCACAGAGCGTTTTCATTAGGGAGAGGGCCAAGATCATCCAGGAAGGTTCCGGCCCATTAATACATTTGAAACGGCGAATGAAGGGGGGAGTCGAAAGGGGGGCTGTGGGTTATTTTGAAAGGGGAGAACCCTGTGGAACGACCATGAGAGCCTTAGTGAATAAATACCCTGTGGATCATCCTAACCTCCTTCTACTCTTTTTTCCCCTCGTCCTCTCTGTAAGATCTGCAGCCAATTTTCCTGCAATTTGGGATAAATTGTTTGTGAAATCCATGTCGATCCTTCCACAGGGAATCCATTCACAAAGATAGAGAGAGGAGGACTTGGCTGGATAAATACTACAGTGAAAATGGGAACAATGTATGGAGAATCTGGTTAATGACATCATCTGCTTCCTGTTTCATACTTATGCTTTTCATACAGAGAATCATAACATCATGCCGTAGGAACAGATTTTGCATTCACACTTGAAGTAGCTTGGAGTGATCAAAGCAACTTCATTTATTTGAAACTGTACGATGACACTGACAGATGTTTGTGTAAAGCCCTGATGTACTGTTGATATGCGTTTTGAAGTCTGGGGTTCATACAAACTCACAAATGCAAAGACCTGAATTTCATGGTTTGTATTACCCAACATGCTCTTTGCCTGTGCACCTCGGACTGACATAACATTCAAGAAGGCAGGTTGGTCTAATTGTACTGAAGGTTAACTGCTGATCCTCTGTCACTTTGGTAAATATGATATTTCCCCTGTTGGTAGTTGCAACACTGTGGGTGTTTATTACCAATAACCACATCAGGCCTTCACTGCTGGAGGAAAAGAAATCTCCTCAGGTCAGTTTCCATACTAGGTAATATTTTATCCTGCACAGTAGTGGTGCAATGACTGCTATTGATTTTTCATCATGTCTTATTAATGCAGTCTGGTGCCTCGGAAAGATGCTAATCATACTGTATATTATACCGCTACATTTTTAATGTTAACTTCTTAAGTTACTGTAACTAAAAGTACCCTCCTTAGGGTAGTCTCAGCAGCTGGGGAAACTTCAGTCTGTGCATTTTTACACTCATCATCTAATATATTAACTGGAACAGCAGAGACCAAATATGACCTTGTATGCTCCACTGGCTGAGCACACACGAGCACAGACAGCGACCCTGCCAAAAACACAAAAGCCGGACTGGGTCCGCCAAGCCAGTGCAAAGTGAGCTGTTAAAGCCTGACGTGTGTTTTGTCATTGAAGCACGACAGGGAAGAGGCTGACGGTAAGCACTGAGCAGTGCTCAGGGAGTGGCGGGGGTAAAAAGGCTCTGTGACTTGGCAGCGAGGATCACAGTGTGTGCCAGCACAGCTGTCCGGCAGGCGTCTCATTCAGTGCAGCTCCCAACGTGAATGCGACGACCAATCTATCACTACAGTGGCCGGGCACACAAGGACACAAAGGTGTAAACCCAGCCTACAGAGGAGTGCCTCTCAGCGCTGCACTGACAGAGTGTGAGAGCTTTACATACCATAATCAACCCTCGTAGAGATGCACATAATTTAATTGGCCCGTCTATATTATTCATGGGTCAGTTTTTCACATTGTGATCTTTGGATGGATTCCTATGCACACATTCATTGCATCATCTACATTGCTGTCTGGCAATAGAAAAGCTAGGGCAAAACTCAAATCACTTAAAGGTTGGAAGTATGTAATTCAGTCAACTGTTAATAACTTGCAGGGCGCCAGGCCGTGGAATCTCTTTTGTTAGTAAGACAATGGTGAGAGAGGAGATTTTTATGAGCAGGCGTTTCTCTTCTGTGCCAGGTTTTTGTTTACGCTTTCATTATATCTCTAGTATATTATCTGATGCCTACATCCTGAGTCCAATCTCGCGGTTAGGTTTTAATCTCCTGACGCACTCAGCTCACTCGCCCCGCTGTCCTGTGCCACACAGGGAATCGGAGAGGGGTTATATTACAGCGCATGAATCAAGGCAAAATGAAATGCACTCCAGACGCTTTCAGATGGTTTTAATTTATGGCAGAGGCCTGCGGATACAAAAAAATGCATTAAATGTAATCTGATCACTTTATTCGATGCTGAATTTATGAGCAATCGGACTCTGTCTGGCTGAGTGACTGATTTTAAAAATAGACACTGTTGGTAGATTACAGATCTTTAGTGCTAATACATGTTGATAATAGTATTAACAATAATATGTTTGATCATTTTGATTCATACACAGTCTTTTTGTAAAAGGTAAAAACTTCCAGTAACAAATGATTTATGCAGAAGAAATTTACCCTTTAGTTACAATATTAGCTGTATCTAGATGAGTTAATGAATTGAGGATGTATTTATTAAGCGGATCTGCATCCTCAGGAAAATAAGATAAAAGCAGTTCAGAGGTACTAATAAACATTTACTTGAGCAACATGTTTGATTCTTCCAGTGCCAGTTCAGCAGGGATTGACTTTCTCCATCTCCTCTGTTGTGGTCTATGTTTCATTGATGTCTCAATTGTAAAAATCATCTCTCATTCTGTGTCCTCAGAGATCAAATCAATTTATGAGAGCTGGATATCTGTCATTGGACTAAATCCATTACGGTCAATCCAACCCAGCAGGGCATTTGGCTTGTACATTAGAGGTCCACAGGCATTTACAGCCAAGTGAGGAGACGCATCAAGTTTTAATGCTCAAAGCCACAGAAACCAATGAGGGGATTAGTCTGACTCATTACTTGACATTAATGCCTTGTGGCATTAAAAGAGAAGTGCAAAATCCTGTCGAACAAATGTTTTTTTCTTCTTCAAAACACAAGTGATCAGAGGTTGTTTTTAATCTTTTGCTCTGTTGAGCAGATAATGCATGGCCACAAGCAAGAATATTAGCATACAGTCACACCATTTGTTCCAGCATGTGTTTGTGTGTGCAGGGATGCAAAGACTTTAGGAAGTGCATCCATCAGCAGTTTTGGTCCGGTGGTGAAAAACAAAATGGCCTCTTCCTTCCTTCAACTTTGACCCCTGTGCAGCTAGTGACACCTGGTGAGCAAGGATGTTCCAGTGAGTGCAAAAGAACGTGTCTCCTTTAAAAGCAGTGTATTTTTGGAAGATGTGTGTTATGGTGGTATTCTCAGGGTTGTTACAGAGTGTCTTCACTGTTAAGACAGAATGTTGATGTTCTTATAACAGCAGCTTGTGAACATCTGTGTGAGGAGGCTTGTCTTATTTCTACTTGTGAAATCAAGATGAACTTTTGTGTCCATCTGCTCTTTCGCTGAGTGCATTCCTTCATCTTGTCAATACCAGCAATGTTCTATTTTCTTTTTTTTTAAAGTTAAAGTATTCCAAAATTAAAATCATGAAGAAATTACAGCTATTTATTGTGTTACAGAGATATCACCAGAAATTAGCATGCTTACCAGATTGTACCATTGTGTAAAAATCACTTGATACCACAAGATTGGAAAATGAGTTGATGTAGTGTCATGTTTTGCTTATTGTGAGAGGAAGAAGCAGTGTGTTGCCAGGATAGACTGATAGTTCTGTTGCAATGACAGTTGACTTTTTTTATCTTGTTAAAGTGTATTACAGTGGGGTTTTTTTCTAAACTTCTAAAGTTTTTTCTGTTCTGTTACTTTTACTCATATTTCATGAAACTTGCATAACTTTTAACAGGCTCCTTCGTCTTCGCCAGTGTCCTGAAAATAAAAAGAACAGCAAAGCAAACAAGCAGTGAAAATAGTGCATAAATGTACATTTGTGTTCAAAAACAGAAAATGAAGACCGACTATGACAACAATTCTAAGGACTGCTTGCGACAAATGTTTTTATTCCGTTGTTTCGCCAGCTGTACAGCACCTATCTGAGAGTAATTGCCACAATTGTCCTCTCAAACTGGAATTATAAAAGGCTCTCTGGATGTAAACAAAATCTTCAGCAGAATCACAGCAGAGCAAAATCACAGGCAGCCATGTTTTGACAAGTGCATGATGAGTGTCCATGCACTTGTGTGCTCGTTTACAATTAGATAAGCCAGCTCCTACCCAGAATTCCTTTCAGTGGCTGCCACCCTGACTTTCTGTCTGCCTGACTGCTCACATAATCTCTCCTTTTAATGTCAACTTCTGAGCTCAGTTTTGCAAACTTTCTTCAGTTAAACAAAGAAAGACTACTACTGTATTCTATCTCTTTGCTTTCTCCACTGCAAGTGTTGAAATAGTTACAAGGACTTGGTGGCTGGTTCTGTAAAGATAGTGTAAAAAAAAGAAAGAAAGAAAGACTTTTGGATCTTGAAGAAATTATTCACGGCTGTAGTTCAGAGAAGCGCTCATATCATGGGCTGTGACAAGTGTACGGCTCTAAGCACGTCCCTGCCAGCCTGGAACTCGGTGCTTGCTGCCTTCCACAGACACCATTAGGGCTCTGAACTGGGAGAATGGCTCGTCATCACACTCACAGAGGAACAGAAGAACTGTGCTTACATTTCTGAGAATTGGCGGCAGTGAAGTTTGTTTTGAAGGCTCGCTGAAGTGATGTGAAATTTGCTTTTAGTCTGGAATATCCTGTCAAGATCTTCTCAATATTATTCTCCCATTTTGTAGCTGAGGGAGCAAATGCGTGCTTTTGATGTCTAATGCTTGTTTGTGACAAGATTTTGTTTAACAGTCACCTTAGAATCCATTTTCTTGCTTTTTTTTTCTTGAACAATTTTTTGAGTTGTGTAAATAATATTAATTATCAATACATCGTTTCAATGAGAGAGACATCGGAATAGGAACATTCTTTCAAAAGGCAGCATAGTGTTTTCCACATAATTGCCCTGTCCTCTGTTTTGAGGTCCAGACAAGAAAGGTTTATGCATTCGGAGACGACAACAAAGAGGCTTTGCTTTAGGCCGAGCATGAGGACAATGACATGTCACCCTTGTACACGCACATCAGAGAAAGTGATAGGACTGGGGCCATTTCAGACTACCATAACGACCCAGCACTCTCCTCTCATGCATGTATTGAGATATGTGTGCCTTTGTACCTTTGGTCTATTATCTGTCTCTGACTAGGCCTCCAGCTATCCAGATGAGCCGGAGAGCTGAAGTTGTGCGTGGCTGCAGACCTAGTGTTGTCTGGTGGGGAGGAATAGGGTTCAAACAAACCGAGCCTGTGAATTATGGAGCAAAGCTTGCTCAAAGCATTGTCTAAATTAGCCTGGTTACATATGCACAGTACTCCTCATGCCTGTAGGACCTAAAGCCATTGTCCTAAAGACACTCAGACATGATATGCTTTTGCTTAGACAACAGAATTAACACAGAATTGTAGACTCTGTTTTGACTTATTTATGTATTTTGTTTTATCTTTATAACAATGTACAGGAAAACTCTCCAGCTGCATCTGTGTCCAATTCTTGCTCTTCTCTCCTCCCTCCTTCCTTCTCCCTATCCCTTTGCAGCCCGTCAAACACAAACTCACCTTTATCACTAAATGAGAGAGAATGCCGGCTGCTTCCTGACAGGTTATTATTGATCCTTTTCAATGTGCTGTCAAAGCTAGATCTGGCAAATTGCAGGGTTGGTCTTAGCATGTTGTCCATCCATCCAGAAGCTGTGAGGCAGGTCACCAGCTGACCAGTCAAACATCTGTCTTAAAGGGCATTTCATTTTTGACAGTGGCAGCATTAGAGGAGAGCAGCCAGGGTCAAAAACAAACAAGTCTGTTTGTCAGGACTGCAACATGAGGCCAGAGTCTTGTCTGCCCATGATTGATCCCTTAAAACACAGAGTTTTTGTTAAAAAGAGCGCCATGTTTAGATGATGGGTTATTATATGGGTTATTATATGGGTTATTGTTTAATTTAGGCAATGTTTAATAAATAAAGTGAAGAATTTAACCACATCAAACCTGCTTAGTTGATCTATTATTCAATACTGATACCATTAGTTTACTACTGCACACACTACCCTTCAGGATGTAATATAAGCTGCACCCAACGCAGTAACAATATCAGTCCCATATAACGTGAAGTGTTTATCTCACATCAATATGTTTTTGCATGTTCTCTACAGAAGATATTTTAAAGAGCAAGAGAATAAAGCTCAGTAAATAGCTTTAAATAAGGTGACACATACACTTCCTAAGTGTTTTTTGTTGCTGCGCATGTATGTGTGACTTATTGTTTATGAGAGGGACTCATCAGAAGGAGATCTGCCTGTGTTGTCTGCCCAAGCAGAACCTAGTGAACCTGTGAACCTGCAAAGCTTGAAATGCAGATCTGAGGACTGCTGAGGAGTGATGACAGCTGTCATAGCTCTGTGATAAAGTCAAACAAAAGAGAGGGAGAGAGAGCAGAGATGGAGAGCAGGAAAAGAGAAGAAGCAGCAACTTCAACACTTTTGTGCTGAAGACACAAGATGATTTTTTTTTCAATTTTTGGTGTGTGTGTGGGGGGGGGGGGGTAGTGGGCTGAATTCTGCTACTCAGCATAAAATGTGTTGGATTGAGAAATAAATAAAGGCAGTGAGTGACCACATGAAACAGCGCTGCACTGCAGGGGATCCTGCTTCCTTTGTTTAGATGCTAATATGCTGCTGCGATAGCAATATAGAATGAAGGGATCCTCCTCTGCCTCTCCCGCTGCATCTTTTTTTTACTAGCCTGGCACAACAAGACTGGTATCCCTTGGAGAGTAAATGAGGCCTTTTGTTAGGGGCTGACCTGCAGGCACCGAGCAGCCATTAACATAAGCATATGGGTAATATCTCACATTGCTGCTGTCTTCTTTTGTCTACAAGAAATAATGATACCTTGATAATATGGCTTTGTTGTATGTACAGTATTGTGCAATTTTCTGGTACATGACAGTAGTGGCCTCTAGATGTCAATTGCTTTATAGATTCATATTTTCTTGCAAGGAAGCAGTGGTAGAAAATAAATTTTGACTCAAATGGCTGTTGCGCCCTCATGCAATTGTATGTAAGTTCTGTGGAAGGATTCATCATCACGACAACCAAAAAAATGGCAGAGAAGCTTGTTGTTTATCACTTTTATTTACTACCTCACCCAAACATCTCATTTCTATTTTTTATGTTGTCAGTATAATGCCAAATTATTCTCATTGTTTTATCTGGGCCACTGGCTGAGGTTGCCTCATGAGTGACCTGGTCATGTCCTCAGTTTTCTGTGTAAAATGAGCCTGTCTGCCACACACAGGGTCATTGCGTTGGATCACTTTGTGCGCCGCTGTGTGTCTTAAGGGCGTGTGGGCAAACCTAAGTGAGAACCATGGCAGGAAATGGACAGGAGGTGATCAGAATGAGTGATGGAGAGACAGAGCTTGACTGGGAAAGAAGGAAAACACCAAACTAAGAGCAAGGACCTTCTCAAGTTTCATTTTAATAGCACAGGGCCATTTTTCTCCCTTTACGCTAAGCACAGGCCTGGCCATTAGGGCCTCTCAGTAGAATGTGTAAACCTCCTGCTATTAAAACCACAATTTGCACTGTCAGCTCCTATGCGCCAAATCTATGACCACACTACAAACCTCCCCCCTCCTCCGCACAACTCAGACCCCCTTTTCCCCTTTTGTAACAACTTTCAGGCCACAATAACCATCATCAGTTAAAGGCGGCGGGTCCATTACACTTCCCTTGTTCACACAACCCTGCATTAAGCTAATATTATCTATTCCCAGAGTGGCCCAGCCCTTCACATACCCCATCAATTATTAATCTCCCTGCTCACTGCTAATGTTTGGTTTGAATTATTTAAACCTATCTTCATTTATCAATAAACATAAGTGTTAAACAAAGAATGCTGATGAGCATGAATTACACAGTAAAAAAGTTTATGAGATTATTTGGAAGGGAGGTGATTTATGGGTGTCATATTCACCAGTAATGTTTCAAAGAAAGGACGGAGGATTGTAAAGGCAGCCAGAGGCAGAGTATGCTCACATGAGGCCGATCATTTTGTTTACAGTCAATACCATCAGCACTTAAGCAGTCAAGGAGAAAGCACATTTCAAAATGTAACTTGGTTTTCATCTTATTCTTTTTTTAATGAATGGATTCTTTCATGACATAAGTGAATCCAAATCTGTGTCCCAGATATTTGCTCTTGTTGAAAGCTCTTACATATTAGTCCAGTCCTCCCTAGGGTGCCATTACAGTTCAATACCCCTGCAGTGAGAACAAAATGAACCCGTGCCGCTGAGATGTCCAACCTGTTAAAAGGAGAAATGAGCAGACGTGAACACAACCTCTCTGTTGGGCCATGCTCTGAAAGGGAGGCCTATCCCACCACAGCCTTTTGACTAATGAGGGAAAATAGGCAAACGTCACAGTTCTCCCTAAGCAAACACATTTGGATGTTATGGATGACCTATGGAGGCAGAAATAATATGAGCCCTTAAGGGTGTGAAGGATCTCAGCTCAGGGCTGGCTGCCTGGCAGACAGATGTCACCCTAGAAGTCCGTGCCACATTCACTGTGTGGAATGCTGGGAATTCTGTGCCATCGTACCCTCCAGCAGAGAGGATGGTTTGAGAGATAAAAAAGAATGAATTCAGCCTTTATGTTGGTGCGTTACACAAAGCCAGTCTAGGTGTATGTGTGCTCAGAGAGGACGTTGGTGGAGTGGGTGGGATTGGTTCACCTCCAAAACACTAAACACTCTGGTGTTCATTCCACCTGTTATTATTCAAACAGTCTAAATCAACAGGAACACAAAGAGTGGCAGTCTGCAATCACAGAGATATGAGAAAGAGCAGCTACGCTTTTATTGTGACACCCAGGGGTATATTTTTACATGTGGTTTTAGATCATTCACCGACACTTTACTTCCATCATCACAGTCCAAATTTGGTGCCCCCTCGTGCTGTACCTCACCACACCACCTAAATCCTCCACCCTCCCCTGCGCCTTCACGTCTCCGATGTTGGGTAAACAAGGCGGAACTCTCGTCAGCGTGGTTAAGCTGGTGGCTCATGACAGAACGCTGAATGAGTGATTTAAGGTTTCAAGTGAGCAGCTTTCACAGTTAATTAACCTGCTGATGGCTGTGCATGTGTGGAGAAGAGCGAGGGATTCACGGGAGGAAGCCCTCTTCGGTCGCTTTGCCATTTCAAGTTAAGACAGCCATGCGCATTATTGTGACACTGGGCCTAAAGTCTTCCAGCAGAGTAATCACTCATTTGTGTCCACGGAAGCTGCTGGTTCTGCAGGTATAGCCTCGTGTCCTGTCCTCACCTTCAAACTTAGGAAAGAGTTGAGCAAGAATGTGGTGTTAAAACATGTTATGGATGTTACTTAAAAAAATCAAAAATAAGTTATTAGATTCTGTAAAAAGACAGCAAGTTGGTAAGAGACATCCCTTTTATTGTTCTGTAAGTTCTTCTGGTATCAATAATCATCAGTTGAAAATGTGACAGGATTGTGACAGCCACAGTCGACTGCATGAATATGATCTCATTCTTTTCACAGCGAAGGCCAAGAAAAATCAGTAATTATGGAAGCATTTAGCCCCTCACTCAGGAAGACCTGCTACCACAGAGTTGACTAACTACCAGCAACTACTTCACTGCTATGAAATTTTCAGGAAGTTGGCTGTTAAGTATGAGCTAATCACTCTCACTGTAAATCTTCCAAACACTTGCTGCTCACACTGGGAGGTCAGGGGCTAAGATGTATGCCTGATTGGCTCCAGTCCATTCCGATCAGAGCAAAAACACCCAGTCTTTGAACGTGGAACATTAACAGTCCTGAGTGCTCTCGCGCTCTCCCCAGGTTTCTTCAGAAACTTGATCTTGTGGTGTGCTGAAAGCTGGGTCTTCACCTGTTAGCAGATCACCCAGTGGTCTCTGGGGTCACTGTGTATTTTTCTCTAGTTTGCCACCCAGGCTGCAATGCATTTCAGCAGGAGGCTATGTGTGTGTGTTTGTGTGTGATTCATGCCCCGATAATTACAGTATGCCTTCTTATTATTAGCAGCTGACTATTTAAACAGATGGAAATGTGTCCTAGCTTTTTTTCCCCAATTCAACTATGGGACACATATTTTAAATGCATTTTGTAAAACAATACTCATGATGCTATGCTAATCTGTATTGCCATCAACAATGCATTTGAAATGTAGCTGGAGCCAATTAATCTAAGTGTAAACAGATACTGTGCGAACAATCTACATAAATAGTGTAATTGTTCCCCAAGATGGAGCTTTGGCATATTCATCTGCAGTTATGTAAAATCTTGGCTAATTTACATCATCCTCAAGGCAATGCAGCAAAACAATTTGTAAGTGAGGGCAAAGCTCTGACAAAACCAAATAAGAACATGTAAGTCATTATTGACTCTTAGCCCTTTTTTAACTACTCTCCTAAGGACACTATAATTGTCTACCCATGTGTATAGCTCCAGGTTGTTTCAAATTGCTCTTTGATGAGTTCATGTATGTCGTCTCAGTAAATCGTATGATCACAGGTTGCGTTGATATGGATCGTGGGGTAATTGAGGAGCATCCAATAACATAATTTCTCTTGTATTTCTTTGATTAATTTTCGATTAAAAAGAGAAATGAAAATCCACGGTACATTTTGTTATTCCTATATAAAAGGCAAAACTCAGAATAACATACTTGTTAAATTGCTCAAATGTTTGGTGAATACAGTGTGCATGCATACACGTCTTATTCTTTTTTTTTCTTTTTGGGAGATGGAAATGTATAATAGAATGGTGCTCCATTGATCTATGGGACTCAATGATGCAGCTCTTTTCCTAGGCACTCTGGGATGCATTTAGGACATGCATGGAGAAAACAATGGCGAGTGTATTACCAGAAAAGATAAATCTATCTCATTAATCCCTTGTTCTCCCAGGCTGGGAAGCACATTTAAGGGAACATGCAGAAGCAGCACTGTATGCTAGGATCTTTCACGCAGATGGGCAGAGAGGAGGAAAGGAAGGAAAGGGAGGAGGGGTTGCATAGTGTCAATCTGTGCATCATTAGACAGTGCAGTGACGGCAAGCGGAAGAGTTGGATTACCAAGATGTGGCTTTCACAACAAAATGATCAATGATGTCTTGTCATATAAAAGACGTCGAATCCTCTCTTCTTTGAAGCAATGCATTAAAATTAATCGCCTTTTTTTAACACATGAAATTGCACAAATAAGCACAGCCTGTGAAATCATGACCAAAAAAATATCTGACATATTGTGTAATAGTTTTTAGTGATATAGTTCTTTTTTTAAAACTGTAGTGTTTATTGAGTAGGTTGAAATCTCACTGTCAGTGGTTTTTCTAGCTCACAAAAATCCATTCTACAGCGCTACTGCATGTTCAAATTACCACAAGTAAATTCAATTGATTTCGGTCAAAAATGACATTGATTTTTACCCATCTGAAATGGCTGAGGAGTTCATAAAACAGATAAAGAGGTCATAACCATTTTACCAGCCTGTAGAATCCTACAGAAAGATTTAAGGGGTCATGAAAGCCTGATGGGTAAAAATAAAACCTACAAAAGCCTAACAAAATATACTAAGAATGCTACATTTTAAAGAGCTTCTTATATAGATTAGTCAATAGCTAATGGTTTGTAGACCAAATAATGAGAAACTAAGAATGCTTCTTCTTTTTTGTATATTTTTTTGTATGCTAGTTTGTATAGAAATAGTCTACAGAGAAAGACGTTTCTGTGCCATTTTTTTACACACTAATGTTTGGGATGTTGCTACTGTACTTAAATTAGAGATAAGGGTCAGGTATAGCTTTAATGTCTGTGTGTTGTGTGTGCATGTGTGTGTGTCATGTAAAACTGCAGATAAATGTGTAATTCCTGCTTGAGGAAGGCTGTATATATCTCGTCTTACTCCTGTCACATTGCTGAGTTGTACTGTTGCACTGACCTTGGTGCCTTGCACCAGGATACTTCAGAATTGGCTGATGAAGGAGCAGTTTAGCTATTAATTCAATTCCAATTCAACCACCTCGAGCTCATTGCTAACTTTCAGACTGAGTGGATGTCTTTGAGTTCCACTGTCAGGAGTGTCTGTGTTGTTGACGGATAAAGAACTATTATTAAATTATTTCTCACCTTTCCTAAGAGCTGAGAAGGCCGTGTCCATGGGGGCAAGTTGGATTTCAGTCCTGTCAACCTTTTATTTCACCTGTCAGAATGGTAACGGACATACAAATGCTTGTTTGCCCTTCCGTCGTCTACAGCTGCATTGGCCATGACAAGCTGTGTGGAAAAAATGGACAGATTGCAGATTTTAAGGACCCCCCACAACTTCACGGTGTATAGCTTTGCTTCATGTGAGATTGTGGGATTTGAGGAAGCGAGTATCTCTTCACCCTCCTGAGACATCATTTTCTCCTATAACAAAGAAGGGGAGAGGAAAAAATGATGGGTGAAGGTGGTTATAGGAACCAAGGCTAAGCATGGAAACACCTGTCCATCTATAGAAAGATGAGACATTCAGTCCTTCAGAAAGACAGAAAAACAATGCTGAGTGATTTTTGTAAGTCCTCCAGATCACCCAGAGGAAGTCGCTTATGGCTTCCAAAAAAGTGTGAAATCTAATCCTGAGAGATTTGCTCAATGCAAAATGAAAACGGAAATGTATAATTATCACCTAAACATTAAACAAACCCTCAGCTGCACAACCCTTTCAAGAAAAACATACATGTCTTCTTTCTGTGTTGATTTCAAAACTATAACCATTCCTCTCTGATGTAGATGTTCAGCTAAGCCAAATCCGCATAATGACATCAGATTATACCTCTTGAAACCATGAAATAAATATGTCTTTCTGCAGCCTTGGCTTTGAGGTTTGTGAGGTTGGAGGTTGGCTGCTGCTTTTTGGACACGCATGAAAGGTTTTGTCTCTATTTTACTGATTTATCTGGAAGCACAAGGACTTTCTCTGTGTAAACCACTGAAGTTTTAATGATAGATTCGTAGAACACAGAAAAGACAACACCGCTAAACCCATGTGGTGAGTGTCTACAAATTGTAGACAATAAATACATGTATTGTAGTACTGTGCTGTATTTTAGTATTTTTATTTAATGCATATTGTATACTTCTGTTTCATTCCCCTCTATGTATTGCTTTATGTGGGTCAGATTTTTAGTGTTCTTATGTCTTGGAAAAGAGTCAATGACTCATCCTGCACTAGGGGGCATGGACCACCTGCATATCTCTCTGACTAGAAGCACTTGCAGCAGCAATGCAGATGTGGAATGGCAGGCGTTGCTCAAGCTATTGATCCAACCAATCAGGGAGGAGGGGGGATATCCAGCAGCAAGTAGAACTCGACCAGATATTCAACCAAACTTTAAAGTGTTGCCACCCTTAAAATATATTGTGTACACCAAAACCAAAAAAATGATAAATGCATAATATTTACATGAGATATGACAATACAGGTTTATATAACAAACTCTCGAGCTTGCCATTTACCACCATGATATTGTTTAATATGTGTAATAAAAAACGTCAGAGAAATCAGCCCAAGATCATATGACAAAGCTATTTTACTTAGTGGTCCCACCTGTGTTTCTTTTTTTTTTTTTTCAGAAAATTGTGTGGAGTTTCTCTGTTTCCTACTATCTAAAGTTACCATCAGTAACAATAAGTATTCATTATCTAGTATGTACATCCTTGCATACTTTGGACCTGATGTTACCTACGTCTTGTATGTAAAATATACAGATGAATCAAATAACAGGGCCTCATTTGTTGCCTGTGATGTGTCCACTGGTAGAAATGAGTGCTGCCTGGGGGGTGGAGTCCACGTCTCTCCCTTTCTGTCAGACGGCGAGGTACCCTGCACAAGGGAACTTTAGAATGAGCCTTTGTTTTGGTCGGCTCTCCTCCTCTAGCTCTCCTGTCATCCTTTGATCATGTCAGGCTTCTTGCTCTCTTCCTCACTCTCTGTCTAGCCTCATGGGTCTGATGGGAAAGAAGATGCATTCAGGACTGCACCAGGAGACAGACAAAAGTATCCTGCTCACCTCGAACGCTTTTCCCCGCAGGGCCATTCCTTCCCTCATCTCCCAGCCCCCTTCTCCTCTTCCTCCTCCTCCCCAAGACCCCTAGTCAGGTGACAGGAGAAAAGAAAACACTTCTAGGAAAGACTTCTCCAGCAGGGGCCCATATTAGTTCCCCTCTACGCTCTGTCAGTGGTATTCCTCTACCCAAGACTGGGGTCAGCACCTGTGGATATCACGCCATGCAGCTGTAGAGGGATGTCAAAACGTGCCAATCCCCTATCTAGACTTAGCCATTTGAGGAATGAAGATGATTTCTAGGGTGTTATTGTTGCATTTACAAGCCCTTAGTCCATCATTGTTGACATCTAAACCACCCAGGTGCCTGTCTGTTTGTTATTGTTGAACTCAATCACTTAAACAGTAGTTAAAATATGAAGGTATGGGTACATTTTAACAATGTTTCCAATGCAAATGTGCTGGGAAGTTGCATTTTTTACTTATCAAAGTAAACAACTCACTTTTTTCTCCATCTTATCCTTTCTTTTTCAATTTCAGGCTGCACATTATTTTATTGTTTGGTCATGCCAATATGTCTTTTCTGCTCCTCTCCCAGGCTTGCTGTAATGCCTCATTCAAAGCATAGGAAGTGTCATTGCTTCTGCCATGCATTTGGTGCTGCTGCCCAGCTTTAAATTCCCCAACCTCCGTCAATAATATTGATGTAATCCACAGGCATTTTTGAGTGATCCTGCTGTCACAGAGACATAATGACAGGCAGTGGAGGCCTGATTGGATCTGCACTACAGCGAGGTTGGCCAGCGCACAGCCAGGCATTGATAAAGTGTCACAGACTTCAGTGCTTTGATTAGCCCTTCGACTAATGCCATGCTAAGCAGAAACATTACTCTGCCCCCGCTAGCTATACAGCTAGAGGAGGGGAGGGCTGACTGAGGGAAAGGGAGAAAATATACTCTACAGGGAAATTAACCAATGCGGATGAAATGGTGTACCAAGGAAATTCTTGGATAAATTAACAACGCAATTACATTACATGACACACTGCAAGATGGATGAGGAAAACTTGGCTGGTATTATGTTCTGTTTTCCAAATTGCAATTTATTTGAGGGCTCTAATGGATGCCGTATTAAAACATCTTGGGCTGCGGTCAGATTTCATTGTGTGTCACCCAGATGTGATTGATGACCCTCTCCTCCACGCCCCTCGACCCCCCTACCCCCAACCCCCTCACCCACGTCCTCTCTTGCAACCCTTTACTTCACCCTTCTTTACGTTCCCCTCCTCGTTGCATTCTCTGCACATTTACTGGGAATTTCAGGCATTAGCAACATTTATATGGATCCAGGAGTATTCGATTGATTTTCTTATCGCTTAATTTCCCTGCTTGCTCCTGCAACGAGGCGATAAATTCTGTGCTACTTGCATACTGAGAGCTGTAGTCCATCTCTTCTCTCACCCAGAGTACAATTCTATCAATAACACCATTTTCCTGGAACCCCAGCCTCTCATCATGTCCCTCTAATCTTCCTCCGCCTTTTCATGTGCTTTTGTTCCACTTGCAATGATAGCTCCAGCTATTCTTGAAATGAAAATATAATCAAAAGTATTTTTATTGCTGTAGCAAATGCATTAGTGCATGAGAGACATCTGGAAATCATCCACAGCAAGCTTGCTCAGTTATGGCAATATCATAGTGACTTTATTTTACCATTCATAATTACTCACAGGACAGTGAAAAACCACATGCTATCTTCTTTGAACTTTGAGAAACAGGGTTTGCCTACGTTGACCTGAACAAACGTGGAGCAACCCAATCCATGATACACTTTTACCCTCTCAATCACCCCCCCCCCTCCACCCACCCACCCTACCTTTCTCACTCTGAGGTGAGGGGAGCCTTTTCGGGGAGGGAAAGGTTAATAACATTCAGAATATATCAGCATGGAGCACATCCCCTGGATGACATCAGCGAGTGTTCCTCCAACCCATAGGGCCATAAACAGCTTTGTTTTTTTTCAGGTTTGTTTCAGATGTGAGCAAACGGATAAATAATGAATGAGCCGCACTGACGGGACACATATTTCACTTAGCGGAAATGGCTTTAATGCAGTCGGCCTGTATTACACTCCCAATCACTGAGAAGCAGGAGAGCAGCATGGGGAAAAAACTAAATTCAAAGAGTATTGAACTCAGGTGTATCTCCAATGCAAATGACCTAGTTTTCACCAAAACTCCTGAACCAGCTCCTGCTATAGACGATAAAATCATATGTTGCATATATTAAGAGCTGGCATTGAAATTAAAGGTGGAAAGTGTAAACAGTAATTTGGAGTGATTGGTTGTGTTCCTGCAAGATGATCTCAGAATAACAAAGAAATGCAAATAAAACTGAAGGAAATTCTGATCTAAGAAGCATCTGGAAATTTCATTTCTGTCAGACATTTCCCTGTCAGATCATTTCCCATACCACAAAACACTTTCACATATACATAAAGGCATGTAAATTAAATGATTATTTTTACTTTGTGAGAGGGATACAATAGTAGACTACTTCATATGCAGACCCATGAATTTCCACTTTATGGGCTTTGAATTCTGCTATGCAAAACATCTGAACTGTAACTGCGCAGTCTTATTCTAATTCACTATTTATTTACATATTCCCAGCTCTTTGTGGTTTTGGGGAAATTCAGCGTGACTTTTTTCTTTTCCCAGGTCTCAATGGTTAAAAACAAAAGTGAGCCTGAAGTTTCTTTTGGCCATCAAATGGCTTTTAGAGGGTTTGTCTAAACAAAGTTTGGGGTTTGTAAATAGCAAAGGTTATCTGGCCATCGAGGCCTCCAGATGGCGGCTGAGCCAGACCACCTGCTATGGAAATGCCTTTGCTGTGAGCGCCGGGTGGAAAAATTCAGACCCCAGTTCTCTTTCTCACTCTTTTCCTCTCTCCCTCTCCCATACATACACACACACACATCTTTATGGTTAACATGGTTGGAGCGAGGATGAGAAGAAGCCCCTCTGGTCATTTTCCCCTTTGAGCGCTCCTGACTTACCCTCTGCCCCCGCCCCTCTCCTCTTCTCTCTCTCGCTCTCCCATATTGACCCCCCATCACACTCCCCAGACTTTACCAGCAGAACAAAACAGCTGGACAGGGAAGGCTTTCCTGCAGGTCCAGATCTATCATGTAAAAGGATGACACATCTTTTGAAGAAACTGGGCAAAAGGGAGAAGAGGCAAGTTTGGTAGAGAAAACATAAACAAAGGTGTTTTCATATGATGGTCGCCAGTGGCACACAAAGAAAAGTGGAAGAAGGCAAAAGAAAAATTGCTTACAATACAAACTCTTTGAATGACAGCCTGGAGACCTAAAGCATGAAAACCTTGTTTTTTAGAGCCTGAATGCAGAAGAAGGCTTTTTGTGTTTGTTTTAAATGTTTCTCTACTTCAAGTCAAGATCTAGGTGAAAGCATCTTTATTCTTTCTTTCTTTTATCTGGTATTTTTTAATACTTTATAATCTGTTGTTTCATAGCTGAACATCTTAAGTAAATAAGTAGAAAAGGTATGACTGCTTCTGAGAGCAAAGCCTGGAGATCTTTAAGTCCCTTCTTCATTGTTTTAAAGAGAAAACTCCACTGACACCATATCACCCAATTGTCTGTTTTGACACTTGACTTTGATCGATAGCGATTTAGCATTGTGGTTAAACACACGCCCCTTTCTCCACAACCCTTTAAGGGGTCATGAAAAGCACCACTGTACATCAAAACACCTGACGCACTCCCTACCACATCATCCAACATGACACGTGAGACAACACTGACCACAACAATGGTTCAGCCTCTTTGATGCTAAAATGCCTGAGTGTTTATTTACATCGGACAGCCTCCTCGTCTGTCTGTCAGTTGTGTGCGGCTCTCTGGGGTCTTTGAAGTTATCTTGGACGGGGTGAGGGGCAATTGCGCAGGGTGTCCCGCCCAGGGAGCGTGTAGAGGGGCGGCCATATTGGCAGCACTTGTTTTTTGGAGACACATGGGCAGAATCAGACACAGACTGTTTGATCAGGGAGAATCTTCGACCCTAATGGCAGCAAAGGATGAGCATGCAGCTGTGCTGTGGTTGTTTTTGATTGGTCCAATGCAAAGTGTGGTTCAGAGATATTTGGATTCAAAGCATTTTTTTGGATCAGAACCCTACTTCGCCTGTCATAAAGACGTGAGCTAATCCACAGTCTTGTTGATCATATCAGTGATAATGAGCAGTGATGGGGAAGTGCGTAAAAATAAGTTTATTGACAGCAATTTTCTTATGAAGACAAGTGCACAAATACACACAACTGCCTCTCATAGACAAACACTGCTGTTGTTATGGATATGCGTACCTTCTAACCTCCACACTCCACACCAGCCCCCCACTTATCCACACAGTGTTAATTAAAGCTGAAAGGTTACAAAAGGTGGGAGCCAATAACAAGGCCGCATATTACATTTAAGTTGCCTCTATTCCTTACACCCACTCAATAATTCATGCTATCACAGTGTCTACAAGGAAGTGAGGCTTCTCTTCATCCCAGGAAGCCTCAGACAAGGATCGTCTGTCCTCTTGACTCATTGTAAGTAAGGAAGTGTGGCCAACAATACATACCAGAGCCAGCCCCAGCCTCATAAATAAATATGGCAATTGTTAATGGGGTTTAAAATTACTCCTCCTCTGCTACCCAGCAGACTACTAGTGTGACCACTGTGGCATATGAGCACATGGAGGCTACATGGCCCTGCAGATAGTGTGTCTGGCACCACTGATACCACAAAATGGCCACAGTGCCTCCACTTCCACTTCGTCCTTGTCATCATTTTTATCTCCAGACGCATTGTCTTCCTCACCCTTTCCCTTGTTTCAAGGTGGAACGTTTTTCCCACACCTTTTCTCAGGTTTCAAGGTGTTTGTCTGTATCCAGTGCTACTTTTCATTTCTATGCTTCTGAATGTTTACTGATTTTTATCAGCCTTTGAATGTCATTACACTTGCGCCCACCGAGGCTATCAATTCTTGAGGTGTACTTTGTTTATCTTCCCTCTGAATTGATTTTGCGAATATATGCATTCAGCAGACTGATAGCCCTACTTGACTTGTGTATAAGGAAATACTCCTCAGGTATGTGAAAGACAGGGTAACTGCTGTGTGCTTTTAAATAATATCCCACTCATGTAGATGTTGTTTTGACTTTTATAGAAATGTTTTTGTAATTGAAATATAATACGAAGGCAGTCTTCCATTCCCATCCACTTGCACTTGCACAAAATAGATTTTTCTTTTAATACTGAGAGAGTGCAGAACACGCTCTCTAATAGAAATGTAAACGGTCTGTGGTCCATGTTTATACTAGCATTGATAAACATCATGAATTCAGGCAGCATCTGGTCTTAAGGACAGTGTTTATTTTTCTGCTGTATAAGAGAGATGATATATTTTCTTCAGATTTCTTTGCTTGTGCTGCAGTATTTCTAAGTGTTGATGTCCATTTCCTTTTCTAATGAATTGCAGAGAACATACAATGTAAACTTACTTCAAGCGTTTTTTTAATGGCCATACTATTATTATTATTATTATTATTATTATTATTATTATTATTATTATTATTATTATTATATATACTCTCCATTGTATCTAGGTGTAGACCATGTCTCTGTTCTTCTCTCCTCTATAGCATGTTGCAGTGTTTCTGCATGCCTGTATCTCCCCCTCCAGGACAACTTGCATTATGGTCCCATTCTCCCTCATCACTGAGGCACTTGAGAAGGAAGCAAGGCAGTTGGAGAGCCACATCTCCATCTCCATTCTCAGATTCTAAAATCTGTCATTCAAATCACTGGAGGGGGGGAGAAAAAAAATATCCCTACACCAAATGATGCTCTGTTCAGTGACAAAATAGTTATAGGAGGAACTCGGGCAATTTGCCTGATTTCTGTTATTCCCAGCCCTGTTCTCATCTGCGTTTCCTACTCCCCAGCGCCAGCATGAGCTGATAACAAGTGAGTGCACTCCCTAGAATGATGGATGTGCTTTAGCCATGGGCT
The DNA here is from genome assembly GCF_900634625.1 of Parambassis ranga. Taxonomy (NCBI): domain Eukaryota; kingdom Metazoa; phylum Chordata; class Actinopteri; family Ambassidae; genus Parambassis; species Parambassis ranga. The sequence continues at coordinate 11,643,804 of NC_041042.1, forward strand.
TGTCAGGAGAGGGTGTAGGACCATATGGAAGTGGCATATGGAAGCTCATAGTAGAAGATGGGGCAAAAGGAGGGGAGTGACAGAGATATACATTAAAGACACTGCTTTGCTCTTAAAAATGCAAGGTTCATCAGTTTAGTGGGGAATATCAGTCAGTGGCGCTTCCTTCCGTGGGACTGGAGGCAGACAAACACGAGCAGATGCAGGTTTTGGTTTATGAATGTAGCAAGTTTTCTTTTTGGTTTTTGTTATTTTTTTTATTTTAAGAGGTAGAAAATTTCTCAAATAGCTTCAGCAAAATAAAATTAAGAATCTTATTTATTCAGATATTCAGTTAAATTCTATTTCTCTGTGTTGTCACAATTAATTTCCAGTTTAATGCGGAGGATTGCCTGCACACAAGCTCACCCATGCAGTACTGTGAAAAAGCATTAATTATGTCTTCAGATCAAGTCATGATCAGTCTATTTTTACCGTTCTATCTTTGTCTATGTGCATGCGTGCATGTCTGTGTGCATGTGTACTATCAGCCATGAAAATGTGTGTGTGTCTGTCTGTCTTTCTTAGTGCCCTGTGGAGTGTCTGTGGGCCCTGAGGAACTCTGTTTGATTGTTTAAAGCCCTTCTTAATTGGCGCTTTGTCTGTTCGCTCCTAAATGAGGCGGGACACCCACGGCGGGGGTTCCCGTGGAGACCGTGGGCCGTTTGACAGCCCCCACGGTGGGGCCTGTCCCACAACCCCTCAAACTGCCAGCCGCATGACAGCGGCCCGTGCTGCACCACCCTGGCCAATTAAAACTCAACTGTCAGGACCAGACACTATACCAACACTGGGTGACTGAGTGTGACTGTGAGATACCAGAGAGAGAGAGTGAGGGAGTGTGTGTGTGTGTGTGTTGGGGTGCAATCATTAGCTGATGAAAAAAACAAACCTTTTTGCGTGGCCCTTTATATGTTTGTTTCTGTGTGCATTTTTAGTGTCATAAGGCATACATAAGGCTCTTATGTCCTCACATGCTTTTAAATATCCACCCTTGGCTTGTGGGTTCAAATTTGCGTGTGTGTGTGTGGAAGGTGTGTGGATGTGTTCTTTGTGAATTGGAGTGCTCAGCAGACAGGCTGTATTGGGTTACATGCAGACAGATTTGTAATTCGGAGTAATCACTTAGGACAAGCCCTTACACCATTTTATCTGGTCATGACTCTAGGCCAAAGTCAATACTCGTAGTATAGTAATGAGTAGGGGCTAACTGAGCACGTTTTATTAAAGCTCCGAGGAGTGAATCTGATGCCAAGCTGCTTCCCAAGGTAAATATCTCATTCTCTTTCTTTTACACAGTATTTTTTTCTCTTTCTATTTCTCTGCTCTCACTCTCTGTCTACCTGCAGCATCGCTCAAACCTTAGACCTTCTGCTCATTGGTGGTAGCAATGCCTTATCTCTTCTTTTTGTTGTCTAACAAACATAAACAAATCCCTTGCAAACAGGATAAGAGGAATTGTCAGGACTGGATCTCACACACACAAGCTTTCTCCCTCGCAAATCCCAAACCATTGAGCAAGTCCCTGCAACTGGTTTATGTGTTAAGAGACTCAAAATCACTGCAAAACAGGTATTATGTGAGGAGATTATTCTGGAATGACAAAGATGAGTTAAACAGCCCTTTGGCAGGATCCAGATTTGTAATCCGAGATTCCAGTGCTGGGCATAGATTCAGTTTAATCCCTGCTGAAGGCAAAATACAGTTATTGGAAACTTCTCACCTCATCATAACCATGTTCAAGCATCACATAAAAGCTCACCTCCGCAATATAAAATCCTCAGCATTCTTTTCAACAAAGGGGATCATCTTACCTTATGGTCTCCTTATTGAATCCTTTGCCTCTCTGTGGTAGATATGCTATATGTAGTGAACAATGTAACATTGTTGTGAAGGTGCACTAGCACTCTACCCTTGGGCTAGTCTGTGAAGGAGCATGATTTGATTGACATACAGTTTCTATGGGGGTAAGTAATAAAGTCAGAGTCAGAAACACTGCAGCAGCCTATCTACCTTTCACCTCCTGTGTGGCTCAACAAAAATACAAGATATTCTTTTTCAGTTTTGTCTGTAAGAGGAAAAATGCACCTTTTAGATAAAAAGTTTAAAAAAGTCATTGGTAGCTAAGAACAGGATAGGCAGAGTGGCAGTAAAATGACAGGATTTTATTTTATTTTTTACAAATTTTAGTTGAAATGAACCTTTTTACTTGCTTCATTAGAGATATCAAAGTAGATTGTGCTTGACTACAGCATGGTACAGTAATGGCTTACACATGGAAAAATACACACACGCATATGCTCATACACACAGATGCACTCATCTCATCTTCTGTGTCCTGCATCTGGAAGTTGCTCTATGAAAAGTGGCTTCTTCCTGCTCTCACTGGAAACATTTTCCAACCAGTGGAAGGCTTCTTCTGGGAGCTGGCCCACATCCAGGAACACTCAGGCTTCACAGCTGTCTTACAGCGTTTAAACGCAGCATATGGTACCCAAGTACCATTGTTTCACCACTAAAGACCCAGTTTTTTTCATCAAGGAAGAAAGGCCATTTAATGTCAGTTTCACTTGCAGAGAAGAAAGAAGTTTTGAAAATGAAAACTGGGCTGTGAGAAAGAGTGATGCGTTTTTTTTTATTATTTTCTCAGACCATCACTAATTTTGGCAGTGATGACATTTTGATTCTCAGTCTGTGAGTTTGTGAAACAACACCATCTGTGTGCTTTCCTCTAATTAGGGTAATAGCCACAAATATTACTGCAACAGTTTCTCATGACAAGCTGTTACATGCCAATGTGTGAAGACTTTTCTGGGTTTGATAGGCACAAGTTAGCAATTACACTGATGTAACTGAACAGCAATGCTGCATTTTAATGACAAACAGGAGACCTCGTATTTGTCTCATTTGGCATTGTTCCCAAGTGGTAAATCACAGTTTTTCTTTACTCTAGCACATTATATATACATTTTTAATTTCTGCATTTTCTGTGTGAGGGTTTATAAGGTCACATCATTTCAAATGAAAAAGACAGTGCATATTATCATGTTTTTCTAAAAACAATAAGACCTCTGTGCTGCATGCGATGAGTGCATGACTGCAATTACCGGGCTTCACCTGCTGAGCAACACGCTTCACATTACCTCAAAAACAATATCATATTCATCATCAAAAGCTGACAAAACATTTCATTTTTAGGACACATGATACATCACATTATCTTCTCAATCTTCTTACTTCATTTTCTTTGGTACCATTTGAACCCCAAATCTGACATTAACAAATGGAAGTTAATTTGCCTCCCTCAGAACACGTTATAATCAGTCTAAAGGTTAATGTTTCTGCTAATTTATAAATGCAGGATTGCTGTCAGCATGAGGGGGAAATGGTTTTGAAAGGCCTGACATTGTAAATTAAGCCTGTCAGATCGTCTCTCTGTGCCGGCGGATCAGAAGATGCCGCAGTCTATGATGTCAGACAGGCAGGCAAACAGCCCTGGGGGACAGACCTTGCTCCTTCACTTTCAAACACTGAAACGGGAATTGTGTGGCTTTGGAAAGGTAGCTGGGCGAGCAGGCGGCAAGGCAGGGGGGCTCACCTTTAGGGCCGGCGCTCGATGGTCAAAACTCTGTGTGATGTTGCTGGTTGATGCGATTTTAGCTAATTTAGTGTGACTCACAGGGAAGGATCATTTGAATGAAGATGTCATGCTTTTCCAAAGCAGTGCATTGTGGGAGCACTGCAGCCAAGACTCCTCAACCATGTGTCTGTGATTACTCTATAGCTATGTTTTCCCCTTGTCCTTTTTACCACTCCAAGGATAATAAGCTCCATCTATTGGCATTTTCACTCTACAGATTAACTGGGTAGTTGGAGTTATTAATGAATGGCATGTGTGGAATAAAATTCTATTTCTATCTTTTTCAGATGTGGTCAGAAATTTGGAATTGGTTCACACCATAAATCTATTTGTATAAGGGTTCTAACTACTAGCCAGATTCAAATTAGTGATCGACTAAATCATGTAGCACCAATAAAATGAAACTTGTAAATTAATGTGCAGCTTAAATAAGTTTGCCGTAAAACATTTGTTAGCACTAACTAACAAAAAGCAACTATATAAACAGGAGGTTCCTTCAGAAACCAAAACTGCTCAAACTGAAAATGTGGAACAAATTGAAAATTGTTACAGATACAGTAAAAAATGTTGCTAACAGTTGGCACTGACTGTGATTGATCAGTGTGTTTTTAAAAGTATTTTGGTGTAGACAAAATGAGCAATTTTGGCTAGTCAAATGTTACTATCGTCAAATCCTCACAAGCCAACTCATATGCCACTTTTTTCTCCAAGTAAGCCCCTGTTGCCCTTTATTTAGATAAATAAAGGGTTGCTAACAAACCTTAGCAATGCCAAGTTCACATAATCTTTCTGCTGGAATGGCTGGGTTCGTGCTAAGTGTTTCAGAGCCCTGTGGGATGGAAAGAATTACAGCCTTAGTAGAGCCTATAAGCCAATCAGACGTTGGGGGGTTGTTACAGGGGGACAGGGAAACAGCTTGGCTCTGACCAATGCTAAAGAGATGATGAGGCCAAGAAGTAAGATAAAGATTATGTCAGACCTGTAGTAGAATCTACCCCCACAGAAAAAAAAAGGTTTGATCCGAGGAAATTTCTTCCTCAGTGGGAGGAAATGGCAACTGACAGATTATACTGTAATCTGTATGAAGCTTTGAAATACAGGCCAGATTCTCCCGCTCTCTCTTTTTTTGTCACGATACTTAAGCAAAATGACCACAAGAGTTAACATAGCTGAGAGAGGCCTCTGAAACTGACTCTCATCTTCCAAGTCTCTGTAGCTGCTGCACAAATATGTGCTTGTGCACATCTGTGTGGGTAAAAAAAATGCCCTCCTCTGCGTTGGGTGTCATTATTGGAGCCTGTCAGGACCCCAGTCTAATTGTGTTTCACCTGACAGCCTCACAACCTTGCACCAAACAAGCAGTGTAAGTGTAGGAGGCAGAGTAGGGGCAGAGCTGCTAGAATACCTTCCTGTGTGAATTGTCACTGCAGACACAACAAGTAAGGAATAGCTATTATGGTAAACAGGTCATTTTGCTGTTTGATTTTTAAAGCAATTGCCTTTTACATTGACGTCTGCTGGCAGAATTAAAATCTTGGACTCCCTCAAGACCAAAAATGTGATGCTGTGCTGTGTAAATAGGGTGCAGAGATAAAATAACAAAATAACAACCAACATTGATTTTGTCATTATGTTGTAACTTTTAGTTTGGACAATTTGTGCCACAAACATATGATTTAGCTTTGCTCCTTTGCCATCGTCAGTGATTTTGTTTTCCTGGAACATGTACATGTCTGGTCATGTCTTTGAGCTGACATTCCACATTGTCTGTATGTCCCTGAGCAATGATGACCCCATGCTGAGGCTCCCAGGCCCCACTAGAAGGGCCCGAGGTGCTTCACCAGGGTGACTTATAGCTCTTCTGATAAGAGACACAATTATTCGCATATGTGTGCACACTCATGTATCTGGACTACTGCATAATTGTTGCCATTTTTGTCACAAATATCAGGATACATTTTTTCCTAACAGTACATTTAAAATAACTAAAAAACTGCTCTGTATTATGAGCTTTAGGGGACACTTGTTTCTATAAATTAAAAAGATATTTATTTCAATTTCCCACAAATTGACAAATTAATAGCACTAATGGTATTCTCTGTTAATAAATCACTCTCCACACAATAGAAATCCAACACACACACACACACCTGCGCACACACCTGGCCACCTCTCTCAGTTCTTGCTGCTCCATAGCCCCACCCAGTGTAGAGCAAGAAGTGCATGACGGTGCTCTCTTGGACATGAGGATTTAATAGGTGACCCTGGGCTGCATGCTGGGTCCCCCGCTGCCTGGGCTCATCCAGCCGTAAAATGAGGCACAGGCAGGACCCGGCTGGTAATGAGAACTGGCATTTTGCTCAGGATAACCTCAGGAAAATCGCTTCTATAAATACCTTCTATAAATAAAAGTGTACCTTGGCCCAAGACTGCGTAAGGGGCTTTCTCTGAAAAGGTCATCTATTGCCCCGACACTACAGCGACTCACCATGCTCTTGTTTTCCCCCTCTGCAGCACCTCTCTGTCTGTGTCCCAGTCCTCTGCTTCTTCTTTGCAATTTTTCTTGTTTTATAGAGTCTTTTTGTTTTAGCTGCAGAAAACGTGGCGCGTTATCTCTCATGTCATGCGACCCTCCTCTTTTCTAATGGTGCGTGCATGCCCTCAACCTTGGTCAGACATCAGGACATACATCCTGGTGTGAGGGAAAAAAATGGTGGAGAGAGAAATACACAGATTCAGCATGTGAAAGAAAAAGTTAAACAGAAAAGTAATGAATAAACTCAGCAAATCTGCTAAAACATGTTGGAGCAGGAACAGGTTTTGAGGTTAGATACACTAACCCTGTCTTAATTATGCCCTACAGGCTTGTGTGTGTTTGTTGACACCATGGCTATGTCTCATTCATCAGTGCCACATCTAATCTGCCAGTTTTAACTGTCTTTAATAAAAACAACAGAATTGATCCTTTCAGCAAATCTTGTTCTTTACATTCGAGGGCTAGAACTAGGGCTAGAACCCCCTAGTGGCCAAAGCTGTTGTGACAGGAACAAAGGAATCAGGGATGGGGTGCAATTATGAATTGTTATTGAGTCAAGGTGTTTTACTATGGACCGTAGACAGACATTACTACAGTAATTGTCCAACAACCAACCTGCATGAGGCCATGAGACCAAGGATCAAGCCTTCATGGAAGAGGTCTATGCTAGACTTAAAAGCAAACCCTTGCTGGTTGGCTCTCCTTTTAATCCTAGTCTCCAATGGTCACTTACCAAGAGCTTCAAGCAGCTTTATGTTTGCTTTTCCATGCATTGACTACCTGTCCAACAACATGACTGACAGAATTACAGACGGCAGTTTAGGGAAAAAGGTTCACCCGCCAGCACTACTTCTCACTGTCCTCTTGGACTCTATGGTTGGACTGTTGTAGGCTGGGTACTACATTTACTCATTATCCCTCCTTGAGGTTTCAAATGGAATCACAGGATAGTATAGGCTAGCGCTATTGGAGTAGCGGGCTATCTTATGAAGACAAACTTCATTGATTTTTAATCTAACATTCTAATCCATTGTTTTTTTTTTCTTTTAGGTCTAAACAGTGTTAAACATGTGTTAAAGAAAATGTCCATGTTTGTCTCAGCAGACATAATATTTAACATTTTATTTTATTGGGGGCGTCCATGAAAGGGAAACTGCTTCGTGACAATCTGTTGCATGAATGGATCTGACATATTAAATGAAAGTTGCTTTATTTTTTCCTCCTTTCCCCCTCCTTCTCTGCGGGAGCTTTCATGACACAGAAGGAGCCAGGGAAACCTCTCTGCAGGCCAGGTCACTACTTAAACTTCACTTAGCCTCCATTTTACTGCCTGTGGGCAACTTAAACTGATTAGCCTCGACCCCACTAGGACTCGCTGACCTCCCAACGCATCCAGGACCACTTATTGATCAATATTTATATTGATCCCTAGCACCACCATGCTGGATCAAGGGTGAATGTTTTCATTGATTTGACCAGATTAGAGAAGACAAAAGGTTGCCAAATCAGTTTAGATGCAACCTGCCAACAGGATATGACAGCAAGCTGCATAGGGATTTCCAGCCAGGATTAGATTTGATGAGTGTTAACTGTGGAAATGATATAGCTGTAGGACTGTACCGATCGGTAGCTAATCAAGTAACATGGTATGTTAATGCAGTCAGACTTGCCCTTTAAATGCACAAGGTTATATCAATTGATTTTAACTGACTAAATCTCGCATGAGATCGAATGGAGATACTTTATGAGTAACTGCTTAGTTTTGATAAAGACATTGTGCAGCTGTGGATAAGGTCCGTCTATGATCCTAATTTTAACAGTTTAGTTCCCAGTTTAATTGCTCTGGCTCTCATTTCATTGCAAAGTAGTTCTTTATAGTAACTGTAGATGCTGCTTCTGTAGTTCTGCCTCCTCTCAAGACTACACCAATAATATTTGTTCTTCACCACAGGAAGAAGCACTTACACCACAACAGAACAACACAAATGCATTCACATTCTGCACGCCTGTGTATTGTGCATGCACACAGTATCTTTTATTTAGCCAAGGGAAAACTTGCTTCCATCTTCATTAAATATTGATGCCCTGAGTGGGACAAAATGAGTGAATAAGTCATGAAACACTGACAACACAACACTCAAAGAAACAGAGACCATGTGGACATTTGCAATGTGTGATGTGTGAATGTTACCGCTGAGAATATAAAAGCAGGAGAGGGATATAGAGTTTAAAAAAGGGAAAGAGAAAGGGGTTGCAAGGTAACATCAGAGGTGGTCTCAATAAAAAAAAAGTATTTAGGAAAAAGATGTGGCCATTGAATTTTGTGCTTTAAATGCTGCATAAAACCCACTTTGTTCCTTTTACAGTAGTTCATAAGTACTATAGCTAAAGTGGAGATGGTTTATACATCCATACCTTTACCTTGGCTAGCTGTATGTATGAATTGGCAGCATTATGCTGGACAAATAATCCCTGGTGGACCTTTCTCTTTGAGAGCTAAACGACAGTAATTGAAAGATGGAGCTTTGCTGGCTGACATTGGCTCTAACAGCTGTGGAAATGGCTACTTCTCTTCCGCTGTCCCTGGTGATCCCATTTTGCGGACATCACTTTTTTGGGTCAGTGAGTTAATCCCAAAAATATGTCCTGCCAGAACCTTGCCATTTATCTGGGTGGGTATTCTGTGTCAAGCTCAGCATGGATAATTCTCTCCGGGACTCCCCTCTGCTGTGGAAGACAGACCTGACTGGCAAACTCACACATTATCACCACAGTCATCTGATCCGCCCCTTATCCTCAACTCCCCTCATTCTTCTGCTGGAGAGACTTCTTCTTGTAAAGTGCCAAAAGTCAGTGGGGTTAGGCATTAATGGCAAAAAGCATGTCTTACAAAAATATAACTCTTTCTCTATATATGCTTTTAATGAAATTAGGGAAACAATTCCCCTATTGTTTCTTAGGGCCAGTCATTTGATCTTCAGAGCACTGAGCATATTGCGGTCTTCACCAGTAGGATTAATGTTACAGTATGCCATAATGTTTTGGCAACTTCTCACTTGCCCTCCACAATTTCCAATTTAACCATTTTTCAACTCTCTTTGACATCCAAAATAGAACTTACCATCAAGCTGCAAACCATTTAAGTTGTTCCTCGCAAAGTCTAAACGCACTTACAGAATGCCCTCTCACGCCCCCTATAGCAATGTGTATTTTTTCTCATCAGGCCTTTCAGGAAGAAGAATTCATAGGCCTGTCAAAAGCCATACAGGGGTTGAATGTGGTCATTTATAAGAAGCCGACTGGAGCACAAAAAAGCAAGAGAAGCCATTTTGGTGCTGTCAGAGGGTTTTGTGGCTCTAAAAGGCTGCGGTGATGTGCTCTGACACTCAGGGTCTTGTATGGTGCTTTTAAGAGCTCTGCGTGGGCACTCTCTGCATCACACACTACCGAGCAAGACAAAAACATACCTGTCACTAGCAAACACTGCTGCTGCACTTAAAGAGATTCCTACATGCAGAGGTCTTGGGGTGACTTTGTGACATTTCTGTTGTACAGTAAAGCTTTTTTTTGTTCCTGAACATTGAAGCTGTAGCTCTTTCTATGCTGAGAAGTTTGTTTTTGTTTTGCTGTAAAGGAGGGAATTTGCTGAGTTGTCATGCCGCTCTGAAATCAAACTATAAATGGGTGGAGTGTAATAAGAGGTATTCTCACATTTCTCCTGTAGTTTAAATAATTGTCTAAATTTTAGGGAAGTTCACTTTCTTTTTGTGTAATGAACTGTCCTTCATTTCAGTCCACTGCCTTACAGGAAGGTCACAGTGTGCAAAACAAACAAGATAGAGGACAAAGGAGAGGCAATCCTCCATTATGCCCCCCTCATTTCCTTCCCTCTTGCTTTCTCTTTCCCCTCATCCTCTGCTACCTTTATTTGCTGCCCTATTAACAACTGTTACTGCAGCTTTAATTACGCCCCTGTGATCTCCAAGAGTGGCGGGCACGTGTCATCTCCTTCCCAGGGGAGCTTGGGTAATTACCAGCATCCATCCAAGGGCCGTTGCTCCTGTTCCTCGGTCGCCGTGGTGATAATCACACTGCCGCTGCTAACATCTGTTCCTTGGGAGAGAAGTCCAAGTGGCCTAAGCCTGTCACACCATGCCTTCCTGTGTCAGGCTTGACCTCTGACCCCACCCGTGACTCCACAGGGCTAATTTGTTTACTCTTAGAGACAGACCAAAGTCCCACCAGAATGCAAAATACCGGCTTGAATTTTGACATTTTGTACATGTTAATGTATTGAATTAAATGTTACTTTCTTGCCACCAACTCAAAAATTCTGGACATTTGAGAAGATTCCTCTCTGTTCTTTCACACATTTTTTTTTCTGTTTTGTTGCCTAAAGGAGGACTTTGTGTGGCCCATCTATTGCTGTAACTCTGGATGGCCTGCTGCTAGAAATGCCACAGTATATGAAAAATGTGTGATGTGGCTTAATACTGGCTAAACCCAGCATCTCAGTTCCATTCGGAGTTCCTGCTGTGAAAAGAACATATAGTAATGTGGTTCACTATATTTTATCAAAGCAGACTTTTTAGAGGGCACATGTCTCTGCGCTGAAGTCACTATATCACACACACTTTGGTAATGTGTCCTCACATTGCAGCCAAATGATTTTTATGTCATTTATTGTACTAGAATTCACGGTTGTGATGGCAATTTGTCGACTTCCCCAGACGGTGATTTTCTTATCTAGCCTTTGTTTGAGCCCTGTATTCAGCTTGATGGGATTCCAGCATATTCTCAAATTAGACTAGGATTTTACAGCAGACCTGGAACTTGTCAAAATTCATATACATCTCTTCAAAACTCTGGCCAAGTTTTCATGGGAATAGAAAGGCCCAGTTATGGAGCAGGAGTCAGAATTAGGGAGCAATCAGCACACAAATCCTCAGAGACTATGAAGCCATTTCCCCCCCCTTTTTCACTGATGAGACCCAGCAGCAAGTTTTGCCCTTCTCACAAACTTTTCCCATAATGAGAACACTTAGACGTCTCTGACCACACTTATACGAGAGGAAGAGAGGGAGGATTAAAATGCCTTATAGATGAAGGGATAGGTAGCTTCTCTAAATGAAGATATATTGCATATTTGCAGCAGATGAGGTGGCAAAATATAAAGAGGCATGAAAGCTTAAATAATGAAAAGCTTTCTGATCAAAGGGACAGGAAAAGTGATGTATTTAAGCAGGTCAGAATCTTTGAAAGCTGTTTTATTTATGCGCTTTTTAAAAGAAAGTCATAGTCAATATTTGGCAGCTGTGACATTAACGAGCAACGTATTATAAGGGAGGGGGATTCATAAATATGCATAAAGATATTAGTGGGGTGTTAACAGTAAGCACCTGTCTACTTAACCGTGACAGGAGCTCTGTGAGTGACTTTACAGAGACCCTCTTCTCCCTCCTCCCCTACTCACAGAGCCACATGTGTCCTTCTTTACTTAGCGTCGCCTCTCCCTGCCAGTGACAGTGCCGCTGACAACCCACACTTGGAGGAAAAAAAAGGAACATGTTTTCAGAGATGTCAACCAGTGATGGTGAAAGCTCAAGGTTAGAGTTGCTCGTTCACTCGATGGCTGGCACATTCACCAGCCTGCCTGCCTGACTGTTCTTCCCTTGCACTCTTTGAATATTGGCTATCCACATTGTGAAATTAATAATGCATTTTCATATTTTTCCCCATCTCAAGATGTGGGAAATAGCATAGCATCTGTCAAGTCGACTTCTAAATCCAAACCAAGGAAAGTCAAAGGGTTATGCATTTGATATTTTTTTTTCCGTTTTCTCAATGAGTACTGAGAAGCTGTCAGGGGTATTAACTGTGACAGCGTGTGCTTCTTTACTGTTGGCATGTGCATAATTATGTTAGAAGTTTTATAAGAGAGGGTTAATCATCATTCTTTGTCCCCTCTGATATAAAATGTACAGATTGTTAAACATCACTGCTCCGAGTCACAGAATGGCAGGAATGGTATGTTAAGTTAGCGCTGCACACCAATTATAGCAGCCATAACTTAAGTCAAACCAAATAAATCTGGATGTTGCTTCATGCACAACTGCTTCTTTTTGTTACATATTATTTTGACGCCTCTTTTAATCCTTATTCAGCTCATATGAAGAGGCTGCATATCTCATTTGTTTGCTGTACCTAAGTGATCAACTCAGTTGTTCATTTTCATTCTTCAAAGTCACACCAGAGTGGGTGTCCTTTGTTGAAGGGAGGTGGTGAAAGCTATGGAGAGATAGAAAGGGAGGGAGGAAAGTGGAGACGGGAGAGAAAAAGTGATGGCCATCTGGGATGACTCAACATCTATGTCAGGGATTGTTGAATGCACCACATGCATCTCTAACTGTCACACACTGTAGGATGCCAGGCTTCGACAGATGCAGGACAAAAGGTGCTGTTATTTACCACTATGTTCCTTCTCTCCTGCCCTCCCTTCATCCTCCCATCCTCTGTTCGCCTCTACGGGAGACAGGCCCCCCTCCTGCTTCAGTCAGGCAGGTGCTGTGTGGCTGATCTGAATGTGATGGCAGAAGGGAAAAAAATGTGTGGAGGTTTTTTTGCAGGGATTGAGGGCTGTGGTGGGTCAGAACCCAACAAGCTGTGTGGGAGGCTGTGTTCTCTTTCTCTCTTTTTTACTCAGCGCCAGGTGGTGCGCTGCCTGCTTCCACCTGCTCACCTGAAGTGCCGCTCTGCCTCTCGTGGACAATCATGGCATGCCGTGCAGATTATTTCTAAACTAAGGCAAAGAGACAGACATGTGGAGGACAAGAGGTTGGTTGATGCCTAACCTTGTCACCAGGCTGCCACTGCACCTTTAAAATATACTATACATACATACACACATCAAAAATATACACAAAAGGTGGCTCTTCCTTATGGGGTTCATTCAAACACCTCAGACTCAGTGAGACTGTTACATTGCTCTGCCCTTCCTCTCACCCATCCGCTGTATTTGTTCTTTCCTGTGTTTTGTGCTCTTAAAGACAGAGAGATTTGGGCCTCTCATGCCACGTGGGACCTCTGAAATCCAACCTTCTCAGACTTCTGGCTAACCTTCATGTTCGATCAATAATTCTCCATAGAGGCCCCATCTTTGGAGTTTGTTTGTTTCTGTTCTCCTGCTTGCCTTGCTACTTACATCACAGCTAAGATGATGAAATTGATCAAACTTGATGCTTTTAACCCAATATAAACTGGTGCAATTCAGAGGAGGGGAGCAGAGAATATTATGTTGCTTGAAAAAAAAATACTGAGAAGAACTGTGTATTTTTGTCAGCCACATGAAATTTAAAATAATGTCTGTTCAGTTGGTTAGTCTGGTTTCTAATTAACTCTTAATGCAAGTTGGAAGGTTTCCCCTCACTGGCAGCTATTTGATACCCAACAAAAAATACCTTGAGCCCAGAAGATGGATGGATCCTGGTTGCTCTGACAGAGGTCAATGATTTCCCTTCCCATGTCAGCTAAGAAGTAAACACCAGGACACAGGCAACTATTTCAGCTCGGTGTCTGGACCCATGAGCTCTGCTGTGAAGCTCAAGATCCGTATCTATGAGAGAAGAAAGAGTGCCTGCCCTCCTCTTTCCCCCTCCCCTCCCCTTCATCCCCATCCCACACCACCCCGTCCTCTGTCCTCTTACTTTCATTACGCATTTTTTGTTTATGCTTGGGCGCAACTGTGGCTGCTCCTGATGGTTTGAGGTCAGGCGTGACTGGCCACGGGTTACTCTAAATAAATACACACGGACTAGCCAGGAAGGAGCGGGTAGGCTGCGCTTGCTGCCGAATCACCCTTGATTAATCAGCTGGCAGATTCAGGGTGACTTTTGTGTACACTCCCCACCACCACCACCACCACCACTATTCCTTCCCCCAATCGACCCCCCACTCTCATCCCTTCCAACCCCCCCTCCAAAAAAAAAAAAAACATGGACGGTGATGGAATCGGGTCGGCACAGGCAGGGCAAGCTAGGCAACCAAGCAGATGGAGCGTTGCAATGCAGTCCTTCCTCTGCAGTATGCACAAATGTACAAATAGGATTACACACAACATCTTCCCGCAGTTCTTCTGACCAACTACTGCAGCTTGTGCTTTCTCAGTAAAGTGACAGGCTGCAGTGGAGGCAGGCACACAGTGAAGCCAAGAGAAGATAATAAAAACTGCATTCTTACTATGGACGGATGCTGAAATATGGCAACATTTAAAGCTTTAAATGCACTTTACATGCATTTTTGTGATGCTGAATTTCACATAGATAATTGTGGTTAATGCTACTACAGCTTCGCTTGCAGACAACAGCTCAGGACATCAGTATAAACAAAAGCTTTGCACACAGCAGGCCACAAACTATAAAGCATCACTCTCCACAGTTCTGAAACCACCTCTCACTTCGCCTCCTTTCACCTCATTCCTCTACCAACCCATCAAACTCACCTCACAGTAGAGTATGCGCAAACCATCTCCAACACCCCCCCCCCCCCAACCCCTACCTTGGCTGCCATCATTAGGGGTGGTGCTGTTCTCTCACCTGTCAACTCCACTCGACCATGGATCAGTAGAGCCTCAGCTAGACCGTGCAGACCCCTGTCACTAACGCTGACCCTCTCCTCTCACCCAGGCTCCACAGCTCTGCCCCTCACCCCGCTTTGCCTGCTCTGGCCTTCAGGCTCATGCAGCTGCTGTCCCAGCATCTAGCAGCCCCAGCCCCCCCACCCTTGCAGTTCAAGCTCTCAGCCCTGACTCTAGACCTAGCCCCCGGCTTTAGCCCCCCGGCCCCTGCGCCTCTGTTGCCCCCAGCATGGATGGACCTATCCTCGGGCAAGGTGTGGCCCCATGTGGCCCACCTGTCCAGAATACAGGTTATCAGCTCTGATCGCCGCAATAGACTTCTACCCGAACCAGCTGCCCTGAGGGGATAGAGAGATGGAGAAACAGAGAAGAAAAGAGTGAGAGTAGATTGTGAAAAAGGAGCTGATGAGTGAGGGGAGGAGGAGAATAGAAAAATAGAAAAGTGAGAAAGGAGGTAGAGATGGGGACGAAGTTTTGCCTGGAGGCAGGGATGAGGCAATGAGTACCCCTGAAAAAATAGCAGGCAGTTGGAGACCACCACAGGCACTTCTACAGAGGGTGAACATGGGGGCTTTCAGGTGTGTGTCAAACACTAAGCAGCATGCCCTCTGTTCTCCGGTTCCTCTCCACAGCGACATGCTTTAAGCACCCCACAGACATCCTCTAGAAAATTCAAACCAGACAGCTGAAGTGGTGTTTTGATGGCCGTGTGATGCTTTCCCCCCTCTTCTTATTTGTTTTATTTCCTTCTTCAAAACACTTTTCTTGTTGACTTTTTGTTCATCTTTGTTTTGTTTGTTTATCCACTTACTCTAAATTAACTTGAATGGATCTGATTATATGGTGCCATAATATTCCCAGTCCAACAGATTTCATATCTGTTGCTGGACACTGAGTGTAAAACCAAACCATATGCCACCAATTGCAGCAAATTACCCTGGATCCAGATTATCAGCAGTAAAAAACCTGTCCGAGTTTGAAGCATCATTAATTCTCCAGCCGTTTTGTTTTGCATTGAGATTGCCAAGCACTCAGTGAGGGTTGGTTTGTTATCGTGGTCGCAGACATTGTAATCAGGCCTCAATAATCACACTTCCAGAAGCGGAATGCGCCTGGGGCCCAAGCCAACAGGCTCTAATGTGGGGCGCCGCGGGCCGCTAGCCTGCAGACACACAGGGCTGGCAGATGGAAGCTGCCATTAAACACGGACAATCAGAGAACACAATCATTGAGCAATACATTTTACACAGCGAGAAAAGCAGACAAAAATGTACAGGCTATAAATATAGTGGTATTATAGAAATATGTATGATGTGATTCTGATATGTAAGCGCCTTTACAGGTTGTCTGGAATTAAAAATACTTATTGATGCCAATAATTTCTCTTCGCTCTGTTTCCACCCTGACTTTGTTGATTTTATGCACATATACACACACCAGGAGAACATATTGCTACTGAAACCCTAATATTCTATCCTATGATTGTCCACTAGGTCCAAAAGCTATGAGTGACCCAAGGCCAACATATTGTAGGATTCTTTTTAATTCATCCATGCTTGGAATTAGTTTCAGTTTCGGACCTAAAGGTCATCTAAATGTTACTGTAATGCTGACTGTATGCCATGAAAATATTAATGAGCCTCTCTTCTCCATCTTTGTTTCATTTTTTGTGTTTTTTTTCCTCCCCATTCACCTCAGTGCCTTCCCATAGGCTGTCTTATATCCTCTCTGTGTGCTTCAGGACTTTGGGTTCCAGAAGTCCGGGACCAGGACTACAAGTGTTTCCTGTTTTACTTCCTTGGCAGAGAGACACGCAGAAGCATTGATGGCACCAGTTGAGTAGACACTGACCTCTGTACCAATGAAGCTCTGCCATCATTACATATATGATCTCACTGTGACTCATTTATTATATCTCCTTATATTAATGGCAGATACACAACAGCGAACAAACAAAAAAGACCTGTCAGTCACAGCACAGGGCCGCAGACCAGGAGAGGATGTAATGAGGCCACTTATTAATTGACACTATAGAGCTAACCTGACATTGCATGTGCAACAGAGTCCTCTACTGGATCAGACCATCAGCACTATCTAATCAGACTTTCAATTTCAAAAATAGCATCTCCGCAACCGTAAATCTCTCACTGGAGAGCTCCAGGCCTTTGTGTTTCCCTTTCTCTAATTGTCCTGTGTCTCTGGATCATAAATCTCCCAGGGAAGAGCCATTAGGAAAAATGGTTGGCAGGGACTTTGCCACAGGGACATTGCTGGTCTATTCCCACCGAGAGGATGTCCAGATACTGACTGAAGACACAAGTGTATGCAGTTGCAGACCGTTCACTGGGGTCAGATGACAGCATGTCTGGTTTGGCAGCCCAGCTTTTCATGTCAGCAACAAGCCAGCTGGTATTTGGGATTTCTGTGGTTGGAAAGGCTTCCTGTCCCAATCTCAGCAGAACTGAATTTTCACATATTATCCCTGAATGCCATTGTGTTTGGTGCTGTATTCTGAATACTGCAAATAGTTTACAATGTGGTCTGTTTCCTGATCTCATTTGCTTGATGCACACACGGTAGGTACAACACACGACTGACCCAGTACATTGTAGAGAAAAACAATGGCATCAAACAAAGTCTGATCAAATCAGTGCTGCGTCTAATGACTAGCAGGGCTTTATTATTATATTTTTTTGCCATGTAGGCATGGCTTAGAGTTGTGTGTTTCATGTGTTTAGATCTTAACCCATAGTGACGGCCAGCTCTGGGAAAACAGCACGGAAAAGACTTCTCACAATCAAATATCCTGTCTTAAGTGTTTTGGGGGAGTTTGTGTAAATAGGACTCAGTCGGTGCAGCAGTAAAATGATTTCCTGTTACAAGCGCAGTGGTTTGCTGATGAACATCAAGTGGAACATGTCAGGAACTGGCCTCATGTAACAGACGTGGAAGAAACTGCATGTTTTTTTTTTTGTTTTTTTGTTTTTGCACATGCTACATAAATATGCATGATTAGCTTTTGTGAGGAGCTTTTCAGCAAGTGATCGCTTCCAAATGTCCCCATGCCTTTAAATAGACATAAGTAATTCACTGTCATCTTTGAATTGGGCTGTAATATTATCTTTAAAATGGTAATCATGGCAGAAAAACCATCTTTGTGGCTTGACTTTAAGACTGTAGAACAAGAGTGGGGAATTTATGACTAATCTATATACCTTATTATTACTATAAATCAGCTAAGAACCGAGGAACAGAGGTATAAATGACCTTAAAAGTGTCATTAAATCTAATTAAATTGGATTGACATTAAAAGTCATCATTTCTGGCTCTTTTTTTTCCCCAAGTACTGATTACATATGAGCCACACTGGATCTCCTCAGTGTTAAACACATACTGCGTACAGTATTACAGAGGTAATGGGACAGATAATTGACAGTGAACCATAGGAGGTTAATAATAGATGCTTAATTGACTCCTATCAATTTGTTACACTGAACATCACTGTCTAAAGATCCCATTCATACAGAGAGCAGACATATACCACTGGGTTGACTTTGTTTTTATGAACAGCACTTCAGGGATGAAGTGTCATTCAGTCTAAAGGCAAAACAATTAAACATATGCAGTCTGATTCCATTGCTACAGCCATGACAAGATTTTTATTGTGAAACTATGGAGAATGTAACACATTCTTTTAAAATAGTGCTAAGAGGTAAATAGTGTTAATGAAAAGCCTTCTTCGGTTCAAGGCCTACTAGTTTATTTTACCAATTATTTATTTGGTTGATGCTCTTTTATATTATCTCTTACATATTATTTTATTCCAATGACTGCCAAACTCATTGATGCCAACTGTTAGACTGATGTGTTGTTATGAAAGCACTTCAGCAATATTTTTCATATTTGTCTTTTAAAATAAACTGAAGCATGAAAGCAATATTATTTAATATGTTACGGTCGACCTAGCAAAGCGTATCACAATACCTTACTGAGTACTCTACTGTTTATCTGCTCTGCTGTACCACTGTATATATATATATATATATATATATATATATACACCACATTCTTTGAACAGAGCAACACTTTAACAGCTACTGCGTACAGGAAGTGTTTCCCAGTTGCGTATGACTTTGTCCGTCAACAGCAAGGAAACGACGGTTTATTTTTTTCTGACGCCACCAGACAGCCTATGGCAGACCCGATTCCTCTGTGTAAATGGTGAATATCACAGGTCAGCTACTGTCCCAGGCCCTCTAGGCCTCTCCTAACTCTCTGGAAGACCTCCGCTGTTTATACATATCTGTTTCACCTTTTTCCTCCTAAACAATTACTGAGAAGGCCGAGAGGAAACCCGTCCTGTGAGAGTTCCATGTACGTTCCAGCTGTAGTGCAGCCAGCTGGGAGATGTTAACAGTACACGAACAAGATAAACACTCTCTTAGTACAATTCATTTGTAGTCTCAAAATAACAATATGGCTAAGAAAAGAATGCATTCAGTTGTTGTGAAATTAAGTTGGAATAATGTACTAGTAAAGACTCTCTCTCTACCTATTTAACTCATGGCAGTTTTATGCACCACAAGCTCATTGACTCATAATTTGAATGAATGTAAATAGAGTGCTTTGAAACACAGGGTTTGCAGCGTGCCATGCATCACTCAGAGGACTTAAACAGATTGAGAGCAGACTGATAGATGAACCGCGGTGGAGATATGTGGCCGGATGGAAAAAGGAAGGTGTTGGAAGGTTCAGAATATTAATCATAGCAATTATTGAAAGTGTTTTTCGCTGACATCATCGTGTGGAACCATATATCAGACAGGAGCAGCAGGCATATGACTAGTGACACAGGCTGAGTGGAGGACATTGAGCAGTAAAAATTAGCAAGTTATGCTTAGTGAAAAATGAAGCCATCAGAGGGCCATAAGCAGCCAACATTTGTTAATTCGAAGATTTCATTTGAGGAGGAAGGCTTCGTGGATGTTATTGTTTGTCTCATCATCCTCTTTGCTGTGAAATGCATTCCTATACACACTTACATCCATTATGTCGGTCGACTGTGCAATCACAGTTGCTTAGGAGATAAGTGGGCTACACATACAAACAACAGCTGAAGAGTTGTTCGTGTCAGCAGGAAACCAAAGAAGTGCAGACATAAATTGATTTTGTCAAAGATTTGCACGCAAGTAATGCTAAAAATGTTAGATGAGTTTCTGTGTGTCATTGTTCTGCTGTAGAAAGAAACAGACACCAGGCTCTTGAAGCAGTGCTCTCAAGGCCCGGAAGAGACGTCCTTAAGTGGAAGTGAGACACAGCAGAGCATTCCATGAAATCAGCTCAATAATAAATAAATATTAAAATCATAGAGACATACCCTGACTCGTGAGCTTTATGTATTTTTCTTCTTTCAGTTGTGAGTTCTTTTTCTTTTTTTTAAATTAAATTTCTGTCCAACAAAAGAACCATGCTTACATCAAAGGAAATATTACTGCATGTGTCATTCTTCTCTCTACCGTTATTCAGCTGTTTGACTGCAATGAAATAGTCACATACTTCTTTTTACGTGACACTTATTTATACACTGCACCGCTCCTTCGTCATGCTCTGTGTAAGCCTGTGCAGCGTTCCTTCCCTCCCTAAATTTAAGATCTTGTAAACACTGTGCAGCCTCTCCCTCTTTGGAAACTCTCAGGAACATCAGAGGGGTCCCTGGGTCTCTTACGTCTCTCCTGCTGCTCACAACTACATCAGCTCCTCCGGGCAACCGCCCAATTGGCTGGGAGTCTGCTGCCCTGACCCTGAACCCTGAATATGAGGGGTTAGCCAAGGGCCAGCGCAGAGGCAGAAGGTGGGTGTGGTGGCGAAGGGTCAGGATGGAGGAGGAGTGGAAGGGGGGGGGGGGAGACAGCTATTAAACACAACAGAGGAAGGCCCATCAGGATGTGTCTTTTATAGCTGGCTGGTACTTGAAGGCATCAAACGTCACTCCCACAGATGAGAGGCAGGCAGTCCGGCTAACAGATGAATCCTGTAAGGGTGGAAATGATGGGGTCAGGATTTTTACAAGGTCAGGACGAGGTTAGTGAAGGGTCAGACACTCGGTAAACCCTCCCTTCCTTGTCACGGACATTGGAATAGTGTTTTTGTTTTTGTCTCTTGCATAAAATAACTCTTCCATGGTAGATGAGTAGATATTTGTATACACTCACTACCACTCAAACTCTCTGTTTAGTTTACGGTACATACACACTGGCTTCATGCAGTTTGTCTATATCTTAAATTTGGAATTTTAAAATCGACTGCCACAACCCACCCAAAATAGAAAGTCTGAAGAATCTTGCCAACTCCACCAGCCTCAAAAAAGATGTCTGCTTCGGATTTCAGCAGTGTTGTAAACACATTGTTTATTATCATTTCTGTCTGTTTGTATCTCATGACATCAGTCCGATTTCTATCTGTGGACATGTTGCTAAATTCTTTGAGTAAGCGTTTGTTGAGATAAGAAATGTGTGATTTGGTCATGTACGTAAAACATCGCTAACTTCAAAACAGGCCGTGTTCACAACTGCGGTCATATGATGGGATACGTATGCTATGATTGTTGATGTTTATGCCACAGTAAAATAGACAGAGCTTAATGGGCTCCCCACAAGTTAACAGTTCAGTCAGAAAACATTCTTGTGAAAAATGGTTTTTCCTAATGAGAACTTCGAGTAAACCTTCACACACAGACGTGCACTCCTGCAGAAACTCAGAATCAATGCATCACCATCATCACCACCCACCACATGTCCCCATGTACCACTATTGACACCTCCTACCCCCTAACCCTTCAACCCTCCAGCCATGCAACCTCTCCTCTGTAACACCATCTTGCTCCTTGTTTCATTTTCATTACAACCCTCCTGCAGGGACTTGAACTTGTTGCCCCGTCTGAACTGGGGTGACAGCTCACTAAATCACTGCCTTTTAGTGGCTCAGCCCCCTTTTTTATACACTTTAATCACCAGACTCCAGTAACCAGTAATATTGGGCCAAGTGTATGGAATTCTCCTCATAAAAAGAAGAGGCACAGGCCACTGATGTGCTTCTCATGGCAGAATCGCTGCTAGAATTCATCTTCTTCTTGCTGAGACTGTGGTTGGAGAATAGATGGAGTCTGGAGAGGGGAAGGCTCTTTCTTATATGGGTGACAATCAATCGCTCAGGATCAACAGGTTTTAGGCTGTAAACTTGAGGTCATCTCCTATCTCGCAGACGGTTTCTCATCTAGTGATGCCGGCATGATGCTGGTGGGAGGCCTTGGATTTTGTTTGTTATTTATAGTTAGTCACAGGTTTAGAAATGGTTCTGAATGATCGGAAGCTATCTTTTACACACAGCCTGTCACAGCTTCGAAATGATTAACCCCCTGTGTACTGTACACACACAGTGGCTGGGAAGTGTAGGAAAACAATGGTAGAAAACCACTTTGTTTCACCAAACCTTTTTATGTTGAAAATAATTAACATATCTGCCCTTTATTGAACAAGATAAATCCACAGCTGAATGGTTCTTTGTTTCAGCCTTCCTCGCATCATCATCATACATTTCTTGATCAGTTCCTTTTCTCAATGCTCATCCCCCTCTCTGTCCTCGGTCCTCCTCCTCGCTCTCTATTTCATCTCCAACCTAACATTAATCCTTATCCTCCCTGAGGAAGCCCACTTCGTGCAGCAGTGAGGGTATTTAGAGCCAGTGTTGACATTGGACAGCAAGTTAGACAAATATCCCTGACTCAAAACCACAAGACAAATGGCAGACCTGAGCTTGCTGTGTTCTGGCAGTGAGTCTGGCTTAGCTGTGGCCAGCGACTCAGCACAGGTGACGTCTTACTCCCAACAAGGAGGGTAAGCGGATAGATGAAAGAAAATGTGGGAGCAGGGTTAAAAAAAATTGAAGAAGCAAGGGATGGAAGAGACAGAAGCGTGACTTTTGAAAAAAGTGATGCCTGTGAAAGCATTATTCCATTGTTTAACTCAATGATGATGTTTTAATAACAAAATTATTTCTATCTAAATATGTATGTGGAAGAGTTCAGTAAACCAACTCCCTCAGCAAGGTGGTGGCTCTGATTATGGGTGCACATTACATCATTTTGAGGTGAAAACAAACACACATACCCACACACAGACAGCACTCACACGCAGACAGGGGCCCCGTGACTGTGACAGTCTAGCTACACACTCACAACACATAACCACACGCATACACACAGACAGCAACCTGCACCACACACACACACACACACACATTCACTCTTCAGAGATATGGGGCCCATTTTGACAACCGCCAAGTTGACTTGGCATTGGTCGGGCTGGAGTGATCCAAGAAAAGCAAAGCAGACCCACGAGAGGGCTGGGGCTTTTGTGTTTGTGGAGTGTCACACTTCATCACGAGGGAAACCCGTAACAGGCCCAGGAAGACCTTTGAAGCTATGGGAGGGGTGTGTGGGAATCGCCTCTGTGGCTACCTCTGATGTCAACTCCAATATTCTGATTGCAGGCTATTTCCTGGATTAGGATGATGTTTGTCGGCTGAGAGGGAAACTGTCCGAGGATTGTATATCAGAGCAGGCGAGCTAATCACAGCGTCCCTCCAGACAATTTACAGATTATAAAGTATTTCACATTTCAACACAGGGCATTGTAATACTTATTATTTTCAAGTCACTGTCAACAAAGTAAGAACCTGATTGTGCATACTGTACGTGCTGACTATGTTTTTTTTTCTAGTTAATTTGGACAGGACAACAACTAGATAAATGTCCAGTGGTTTGGATTTAAAAGAGGAAAGCATCTCTGTAAACCATTAGGCTATGGATCCCGTCTGTAGAACAGTGTCAGGCAGCAGGATCAGGTGATAGCAGTGCGTGCAGTTTGCTTTGGCTGCTTCATAATTAGTGGAATGGTGGCGTACTGTAATGGACCACATCCTTTTGGCTGGAGCTTCACAAAACTCAACCACTGATGCCATAATTTGATTCTAGGATCTTAGAAGTAGAGCAGAGACAATTTCAAATCAAGGAAGAAATATTCAGGAAATTACATTTGTACTTAGGGATGGTTGGCTGACTTGGAATTTGGAAAGTTCCCCTTTTTCATTCATTTTTCATTCAGTCTTGATTTGTGCCAAAACTCTCTGCCAGACTATAAAGTATGATTTATGCATTTCTATGTGTAGATAAACAGTGATTGATCTGATCACTTAGAAAATGTAATTTATATGTTGCTGTAGGTAAATTCTCATTTATTAGCCTACCTCTTTAGTCATAAAGCTTCACATTTTCTTTGTTTTTAAGCATGTATCACCTTTGCCTTCCTAGGTTAATGTGCAGTTATGAGCATTCTAACAAGCTAAAGTAGAATGATCAACACCGATACATCACCCTGTTATCAGTATGTTATCAGATAAAAACTGATGGGTTACAGTTGCCAACAAAGCCAGGCACAAAGACAGGTACAATTATGTTTTATTCTTTTTTTTAATTATTATTTAAAATGATTTCTTTACATTTATCATCAAAAAAAGGAAAAAACGTTACAACCTTAAATGTCTAGATTACCAAATGTATTTTAGTTGGATCAAACTATGAGACAAATAACAGCAGCCCTCATTCAGTGGTACTTTAAAACAACAATGCAAAAGATTTTTCTATTTATTATCTTGAAGACCAAATAATAGTAATCAGCAAAAGGATCTCAGTGCTCTCATCAAAGAGCAGCAGCTCATGAGGCAAAACATTTTTCATGCATTGTAATGGTTTATGTAGTTTAGAAGCCAAATGGAACAAGGGGTAAAAGCCAGATTTTCATTCTGGGATTTGGAGAAGAAAAAAAAAGTCAATTACTGATTGCAGTCAGGGGCTGTTGTTAAGGACGATGTCATGATCAAACACAATTTGGATCAAACCACGACTTTATTTCACGTTCTCTCACATTTCCAATCAAGGACCGATTAGCCTCAGACATTAATGAGCCTACTAATCCATTTGGGCCCCTCGTGATAACAGTTAATTGTCTGTAAAAATGTGTACAGATCCCCGTTTGGGTTGTTTACTAACTGATTTGGATGTGGTTAGGCCCTAAAGAGGTATCATTATGTTGATAGTTCTTTGGAAAATGAGCCCCTGATGGAGGCAACACCAGACTGGTGTAGAGTTAAGAATACACAGAACTGCTTTCAAACATTGCTCACGTGAGACTAAATTTATCACTACTCTAAAACAACATTTGGCTGTCATCAGCTTTCATTAAACTTCACCCAAAATTAGCATTTTCTAAGTTTTCTGTTTTGCTCCCCCGTACCACTGTGCAGAAGGATTTTTTTTTCACATGAGCTTCTGACATTTGGGTTGTTGTTGATTCACATTTTAAGGCTGAGGAAAAAAATGTCTGCAAACTGGCCTACCAGATGTTCCAGGGAAAGGAATTAATTTGGCACTACATTTTCTGTGTCCCCTGCTTCATGTTTGTGGCTTAGTTGAAACTTAACTCTAAATTACTGTAACATTCAAATCCAATTTGCTCTCTGCATAAAGTCAGGATCACAATTGTACATCAGCTTGAGATGCAACAGAGATTTCCGTCTCAGGCACTGATGTTTTGTTGAATGAGATTAACTTTGAGACATGGTGATATTCTTCTGCAGATGTTTTAGTGAAAGAGAATTTGTTTGTTTATTTTTACATTTAAATGTAGTGCCTTTCTCAGGAGAGGGTCAGTAAATGGTGTCGCTCTGAACGTCTTTATTTGTATTATTATAAAGTTTAATATGTATTAAGAAGCAGGACACATGATGCACTATACAGCAATATCTATGTACTTGCTTTGTCATTTTGCTAAAGGGACTACAAGTGTGTACGTGTGTTTGTATTCTGGCCACTCTGCCTGCAACCTTGGCTGGCCTGCTCTGACACTCAATTTATTGTCTTGTGATTTGAGGCCTTAGTTTCTCATTACAGCCAAAGTTTTTGTGTCCTTGTGCGACAAAAATTAGTTTGTGTGTCTGTGTAAATCACCTGTCATATGCACATGCTCCTTTAAGAAAAGGCCAAGGGTGTCATTTGATTCCTGATGCCTTGCTTTCATATTTATGCGTCTCATATTCGCGTCCATTGGCTGTGTCTCAGTTGGGCTATCCATCACCACTTTTTATCCCCATCACAGCAACAATACGGACATAAAACGCTCTTTTACGTCAGCAAAATGCTGCCACAAATAAAACTTGAACAACACACTTCTTTATTTGTCTGAGGTAATAAACAACATAAATTAAAAGTGATAAGTGACAAAAAATTTGCATTAGTTATATTCTATGGGCTTGGGGCTTTAATGGAAATTACCAGAGGCAGAAAAAGTGTGATATAAAATGTATCCTACAAAATTGGAAAACATGGGTGATATATTAATGAGTTTACAAAACTGAAGGACAAGCAGACCCAGGGGGGATGTGTCCTGCTCACTCCCTGGACAAGGCCATTTTTCATACAAACATGTCAGAGGAGCATTTTGAAAACTATATCACTCATCCTGTCGAATGAAATTCCCAACATTGTGAAATCGCAAATTTATTTGTGGTTGTTTCTTGTCATAGCACATGTATTGCTTCACCCAGAGACTAAAGACGACTGCATACCTGACCAGTTATACTGTAGCTCCCTTACGGAACTTGCAATTTTTACTATAACTATATTAAATACCGTAGGAGAAACTTAATTAATAAATAAGAGAACAGTTAAACAAAGGTCAATAAATACCTATCTAATAAAAATGTAGCCTACTAAATCCAGTGCATATCACACTCTGAAATCTCTGTATTCATTCTGTGTGCATCACCACACAAATGATGCTCATCAACGCAGGTTGTGGATTTTGCCATTCTGTATATTCAGGATGAATGAAACAAAACAAAAAACAAAAAGGGAACCTAGTTAAAAGCAATGGGATGAAGAGACGTCTCACTCAATTTTGTACACTCAGACAGAATCAGTTGCCTTTGGCCTGCTTAGGGGTAGAAGGTGAGGGAAGCACACAAAAGCAGTGCAATTATTCTGCTCTGGCACAACAACAGAGAGCAAAGGGAGCATCAAAGGCTTTCCTCTGAGCAAAATAGGGCTCCCTCAGAGGAAAAGCACAGCCTGTGTGTGAATACCAGTGCATGGACTTTTGGTCCTCTCTTGAGACATAAGAGGCAAAGGATCTGTGTCAATAGAGTTGCAATGCCTATCCATTTAGATTACGTTACAGTACAACATACACCTGCGGTAGTGTTAATACATTTCCAGAGTTACCTAAAATCTGGTTAAATATGAAATTGTGGAAACATATTTTGTTTCATGTGTCAAATGTGGCATTTTATTTACAGTAACTAACACCTGAAATCTGTAAGCAAGACTAAATTGTTGCTCTCATAAAATGATTTAAACAAATTTTGCATGAGAAATATTATTTTTTTTCTCATACTAAATTAATGTATTTTTTAAACACATATACAGGGACAGACAACACTGGTCCTGCCTGAATTGTTATTGATATGTGTTGTGGTGTAAGCATTTTTGTGTTTATTTGTTTCATATTTAGATTTGCATTATCATTAGAACATGTTAATAGTTAACTCATCATTATTATTTAATGATGAATAAATTGTATTATTATTTATTAAAATATCAATTGCTGTCATAGTTTCTTTCTTTTTTAATAGAGCATTATAGAGCACCTATCATAAAGAGTCCATGTTCACTTTAGTTTTTCACTTTAGTTGTTGAAAAATACTGTTACTCTACTACTAATTCTATATTTATTTTTTTACATTGTTTGTACAGAGTAGTTTGAAGCAAACTAAGGTGTGAGTGCAGTAAAAGTGTTGCAGAAGTGATTTTCTGTCAGGCATCATACAGGACACCCTGAAATATAAACAAGGTCCTTCGACAACCCGGAAGCTTGGCTTCCACATGTTGTTGTGTACACTCGCCGGTCGCTAAACGCACTTATTACATTCTGCACCGTTATAGTTGCTTCTTAGGGTGTCGTTGGAGTCTTAAACAAAATATAAGAAGATGAAAGTGGTTGCGTTAATAAGGTAACCGCACCTCTTTACTTCAGCCATCCCACAGTTCTGTCACGGATATTTTGTGCTAGTAGATCTGTTGTTCTGCCTATGTTTAAAGCTAGAATATGCCATTTACAGAAGGACCAGTTATCGAGTATATGTATGTTGAAAACGGATACAAGAGTAGCATAATGAAGCTAACTTACTGTAGTTACTGAGGATAAAGACTCCTAGAATAGCCCTTCATCAGCCACTGCTACAGCTACAGACATGTTTTCCATCACTGAATAGTAATTCCACCGCACCACATCCCCAGATGACTAACTGTACACCGATCCTAATGTATATGTCTGCATCTTAATGACTCAAACACGGTTTTACCTCTGTGCCTATTGCTCATTTTATGTTCCAGTGGGGGCAAAGACAGCTGCTACAACATGATGCAGTGTGTCGCTGCTGGGCACCGGATTGTTGCTCTGGCCAACCTGCGCCCTGCTCACACAGGTGAGGGGAATGAGGGGTGATCTACAGGGGCTAGTTGTCCTATATGGGGCAGCCAGCTGCACTTCTGCAGACTAGCAATCTAAGAACTGTGCATAAACAAATTACAGCAAAACTTTACATGTAGACTGAATTAGTATGCAAACGCAGACAGGATACTTCTGCTGAGTTTAAACACTGATATGTGCAGCAAATAATGAACATAAAACGTTTTTATGACTCACATTTGTCTGGATGTTTAAAATGACAAATTATATTTTTTTCCCAGCTATGCCTTGGCTTGTTTCACACTTGAGATGCACCCATATGATTGTGTGTGTGTGTGTAACGCAATAATTGATAACTTAATTGTAACAATTTCACAAATGTAAACATGTGAGGAGGAAGGTTAGTATGTTGATTTTGGATTTATCTCTCCAATACATTCACTTTTAGTTTTATGTAGTGCAGTGTATAAAAATCATCGGAAATTTGAATCTGTGTATTTGCCTCATCTTGATTGACAAGCATTTAAATGCTCAGAAAAACTTTAGATACTGTCCTGGATGTCTTTTAAAATGATACCCCCTGAATGAAGAGCCACTCTGCTCTTTTAACACTTGGTCTGGTTGTTTTTTTATAACATTTTTTTTGGACAGGCAGAAACATAGACAACAGAATGGAGGAGATAGGAAAAACAGCCTTGCTCAGAATTCATTATTGAAATTACAATAATTACACTGAATTGTGTGTAGATCCCTAGTTCATGCTAATGCAGTAAAACACAGTCACACCTGGAAGCTGACTGTGCAGTACAACCATCAACCAGTGGCTCAGGATTATACTGGCCATGGAGGAGCTCCAGTGGAGCAGTTACAGTTTTAGGGCCTGTCAAGTGGTGTTAATGAGGAAGGAGCAAACGTTGTTCTTTCTGTCACAACGTTAGATTTTTTCAGCACTGCAGAAAATCTTCACATAAATCACATGAAACAATTGAACTGATTGTTAAACCACAAATGTAATTCCAAATATAACTCTTTACTTTTCAAGTTTAAGAACTGCCATTTCAGATATTTTCCTTCAATATAAAGTTTTTTTGTTCTATGTTTCGTGTCGGATATTATTATAATAATTTCACATGAAACGGAAGAACATACAATCCCTGTGCATTTCAGAGAACTCATTTTCTTTTATCAGACACCGAACTAATGGATTGTTGTAAGCCTCTAAAAAGTTGACCTTTTTGCCACAGATGAGTTGGACAGCTACATGTACCAGACTGTGGGCCACCAGGCTATAGAGCTGTACGCTGATGCCATGGAGTTGCCTCTATACAGACGCACCATCCAGGGTTCAAGCCTGGACACCAGCAGGAACTACAGTGAGACAGAGGGGGATGAGGTGGAGGACCTGTATCAGCTGCTGCACCTTGTCAAAGTAGGGCTCACATTAAAAGGATTGTGGTATTATTGTTGTTATTGTTTTTTTGTTTGTCAGAGATCAGAGATGCTGTCTGACATTTGGCTTTCAATCTATGTATTCTATGATATATGAAAATATTTTATTACGTGTATGTGGAGCTATACAACAAAAATATGTACTGACAAACATTCCCAAATGGCTTAGGTTCCTTAAATCATGCTCTATGTATACAGACCTACTTGTCAAGCTTAAGATGACCAGCTGTACACTAACACTTCTTAATGGCCTTTTGCACTGTGCAGGCATGCCGCTCGGGATATTTAAAAGTCATATTAGTGCTTTTAGCCTGTCTCATTTTGTATGTTTTAATTTTACTCACAAAGTGGAGTAACTTTTCTTTTTATCCTACTCTGGAAAAATGGTGTGCCTGTTGTATTATTTAATCAAAGTTTTATGTGCAAAGTTGGAGAGAGGTGCCCTTGAACAATGGCTTCACAGGAAAAATTCCATTCTTTTTTTATCTCACTTGACAGAAGATCAGATGCAAAAATTAATCACCGAATTAATATTTCATCAAATACCACTTTTGCCAGGACGCTGAGAAAATATTCATTTGATGCCAAATTATGTATGAGACCTCGGTGGTCCAGTGTGGTACAGGGTGCCTGACTGACAGGTCTGAGATAAATGCGTGTGTGTTCAATACACTGCTGGCACTGCCTGCCTACCTGACCGCCTGCAGCCATGAGGAAGCTACCTGGACACACACTTTAACAGCAGCAAAAGCTCTTCCTGCTGTCAGCACAAACAGGGTGTGGGAACCCCCCTCCCCCTTGCAGCCCCACATAAACTCTTAGCTGGCAGCATCAACATTTTAGCACTTCTTATGGGATGGTGAATAGGATTTTGTTGTTGAGTTGGGAGCTTGCTTGATGTGGTACAAATGAGAGAGGTGGGGTGGGCTGGGGTGGGGGTATTCATGGTTTTTACTGTTAGTCTGTGTGGAGACATGTTCATCTGAAGCATAGGACTGCTCCAGGGCCCCTGCATGTCCACACACCACTTCTGTGGCTAGGGCCAGTCAGCCTGCCTCAGGGCATTTCGCGCCCTCTGCCTGACTCTCTTTGCCATCTTCTGTTTAAGTCGCCGGCTTTACACATGCAGCAACATGAAAAAGCTCTTGATTTTGTGTTAACACACTTGCACAGTCCAGACACTGTTTTTTGGCCTCCTTGGAGTATTCATATTATAGTGGACATTGCTGTGTTATGTGATGCAATATACCATCTCTGCCTGTGGCCAGGGCTCTAATTGCAAAGGGCTGCTAATTTTCCCATTTCCAGGGCTTCTCTGGCCTGACCTCACCAGTCAGGCAGGCCATAGATCAGGGCAGTTGGGGTCCCATGGGGCACTCACAGCCCAACAGACTTCCAGTCATCTCCCCATTTACCCCTTTCCCCATCATCAACAGACCTGTACCATAAACAACAGGCTTCCCCTTTAGCTTAGTGAGTGATGGCAACCATAAGAATACAACATTTCCTCTCACATTTTAAGCAGCTCCTTTTTGAAGTATCTTTTTTGACATTTTCACTAACCAATAGATTGACTAACTTGTACCACTTGTTCCACATTATGTAAGGTCGGGGACTTGTGAATTTAGATACATTCTGTCACACCATCACATATTTACTTTCAAAAGCCTCAATCAAGTTCAAGGCTTATCACTTTATTTCCAAAGTAAACACTGTAAAGTTTATACTGCTGTTGATTAGTGAAGAAAATGATAGAGGTGGGAAAAGAGGGGAGAAAAAAACACGTCTTTTGATAATGAGCTGTTAAATTACCATTGCTGGGAAAGAACAGTTTTAGCATAAAAATGTGTTCTGTTTGGAAAGTGTGATATTTTGAAAGATTCTTTCTAGCAGTTTCAATTAATTAGAAGTTACAAGATTATATTTGGCAAATGACACTTGAGCATAGATGAAAGATTTTTTTTCTCAGATCCAAAGTTGATGAGTTTAAAGTGGAAATTCTTCCCTCCTCCTTTTCCTTGTGCAGTGTTTGCAGCTGTCTTGTAGCATGAGCCAACAGTGCCATCTATGGATCATTCCCATTAGTGGACAAACGAGACATACTCTCTACACTTTTGGCCTCCGAGAATGTTTGGAGCCATTCAAGGGACTCAAAGGGAGATCATATTATTCAGAACCATTGTTGATAGAAGGAAAAAAGCCTAATTATGACAGAAAAAAATGAGCTATCTATTCCCGGCAGTGCTGATAATGGCAGAATGACAATGTGGCCCTATCCTTGGCCCCTTTGCTCTCATCGCTGGCTGAGTATGGCAGTGTCTCTTTGAAGTGTGTAACCTGATAGAGCGCACCCTGTCCCATCCTGCTAGGTGCTGATCTTTGAACTTGCTCTTTGAAGGAGGGGAGAAATTATAGTTTTGTTTGGGCACTTTTAGGCTATATTCTCATAAAGAAGAGATGACATCCTATGCTAGGCTTCAGAGCAAAATAGAATATGATTATAACTGTAAAAGCTATTTATTTTTATCCTTATTTTTTATACTTTGTTTCTTCTTCCTCATTTCTTCATGAATATGTGCCCTTGTTTGTATAGATGTTAGGAATTTGGGATGTTGTGGGTTGTGTGTCCATACTTGACTGTGTGGTTGGTCTGCTCTCCTCTGTTGTGATCTGCTCTGATGTGTGATACAGATCAACAGTGTCAGTCGCCCCTGGCTGTAATGCCAGTCCCCCCGAAGGCCTGCAAAACCCTCATATTAGTCATATCACATCCCTCAAGTCCTTTATCCTTCTCTCTGTGCTCTGTGACCTGACACAGTGGCTTTTTATGCCCCGTGACCCTGCATGTGTGTGTGTGTGTGTGTATACGCGCACACTCATGTGTTCAAGGTCAGGTCAAATCGGGCCTCTGTTACATGATAACAGGTCTATCTCTGTTCTCCTTACACACCTCTGCCACTCTTCCCCCCCCTGAGTTTTCAACACTCTAGGGTAGACAGAGGTTCTCTCATTGCTCTCATCCTATGCACTCCTTTTTTCTCTACTATAAGTAATTCATGTTGCACATAAGTAAATCTTAGGAATTATTGGTAGTTAATTCCATCATTATGAAACACATTTTACAACACAAAGATGCCTGTTAAAGTAGCACAACCTATGTGGGAGTGACATTTGGAAAGATGCAGTCGTAGCTTTAATATTTCGATGTAGTAATAGATTTAAAAATAAAATGACTATTGCAGCAACGCTACAACCTTTGAGCTGATGAATAAAGACAAAGACATTTAAGCTCATTAGAGTGATGAGGAACAATAGATGATATCTATGCACATGTTCTATTCTGCCAGCTCTAATTAGCAGCGCTGTAACATCTCTGTCATATTGAGACCCAGCTTTGAGAACGATGGAAATGTTACTTTCAAATCTAATTTACCACCCCGTAATACCTTTGACTTTTCAAAAATGCTGGGATTTTGTTTTTGGGAAAGTTCTCTTATTTTTGAATAACTAAAATCACGGCTCACTTAACATGTAACTTCCCTGCTGTCTTTCTTTTCCCCTTATGTGGAAAGTCTTGGAGAGGCGCACTGAGACCTTTGACCTTGGTAGATTTACGCATTCCCTCCTATTGGTGTGTGTTAAAACATCTTGTGTTTAGTGAGATAATCCTTCTCTTAAACCTGCACACACTCTTCCCACATTCCCCATTTTTACTGACCTTTATTACATACACACTCCCCCTCATTCTCAGCCACTACCACCGCTCCATTATTGACATCAGCAGACAACAGTGGGGCCCTCTGAGATCACGGAGGCAGTCTGTCCACAAGTCCAAACATTCTTTTTCATTCTTCCCTCTCCCTCACTCCTCCTTTCTTTCTTCTACTGGCATCTTTGTTTCTATTGTATTGTCGTCGCACTTTCATCCGGACCCTTCAGAAGCCTGGCATTGCCTTGTTGCGAGTACCCTGATGGAAGTGTATCCTGCTGCGAGGAAAGAAGGGAGAAGGACCGAGGGAGAGGAGAAAGGTGCAGAGAGGAGAAGAAGGAGGAGGATGAGGGCTGGCTGGCTGGCTGACGGAGGAATCTCTAGTTGAACCAAGAGCTCTGTAGTATTGATTAGGCAGCTGAGGTGTTGCGAGACAAGATGCTGGGGAGGGGTGTGAACAATGAAAGGGGGGGTCAAAATCAAACACGCAGCCCTTCTCTGATTACCGGCATGGTGCCGCATTAGACGTACATCGGGGGCTCAGCAGGAAAATGGATTTCTTTAAAAAGCTGCTTAATACATAAATCATGACCTCTGGGGTCACAGCGAGGGTTTAGGAGATCAGATCAATAACAAAGCTAATGCAAGCTTGTTGTTGCTGGTTTGTGGTGCAGAGAGACCTCTAAATGGTGTTATTGGTAGTAGCTTACAAGCAGTCAAGGGTCCTCGGATAATCACTCTGTGGAAAGTTTGCGTTATTACATTTCAACAAAGTTTAGAGTGTCTTACTTAAGGATATATTACAGCGCGAGCAAGTATAGATTCTTCAAACAGCTGTCTCTGTGCTGCCTCTCTGTGATACCCATTGTTATCTTTTCCTTTGGTCTGAGATGCTTGTATTATGTTGGTTGACACAGTGGCAGTGGGGTTGAGATTGCAGGCTTGTTTTGCACATGAGGAAGGATAGCATTAGCGCTGAGATAATGGCACTGTGTATTGTTCGCTGGCCGTGTGGAAGTGGTGGGACAGGATCTATTAGATGCAGGCCCATTTCCCACCAACTGACGCTACCAGTCCCCACAAACATTAGATAAAAAGTCGAGCCTCAAGCCTTTGTAATTTGTTTGTATTTTTCTGCTTAATGTACTTTGCTCAATCTTGTTTAGTGATGATGGAAGCTGATAGCCTTATCTTGCCTTGCCAAGGGCATGAACCACTATACTGCTTGGTTGAACATTGTTCCAATGAAGAACGTGTGTGTAATGGTCTTTTTTTTCCAGGTTTTGTTTTGATGCTGGAAGAATTGTTGACGTTTCAAGAGGTTATTTGCATTTCAGCTATTGGCCAATATGTTCTCTTAGGGAAAGTATTTTGTTATAAATTTTCTCTTTTGCCTGATTGTTTATATTAAGGGAAATATGTGGTTATTTTCTATTTCTGGCTAAAGAAATTAAATGTTTTCTCCTTTTTGTCAGTTTGCATACTTTGTCATGTCGTCCTCAAAATGCCTTTGGATGTCTATTTCAAACCAGCTGCTACTCTTGATCCTCAGAGATCTATTACTACCTCTCATATGCTTTCTTCTTTCTTTTAAAAAGTCACTTTTCAGCTATGTCTGAAAATGTAAGGTTAGATTCGTATCACAGCTAATATGTTGCTCAAAAAAGTTATTTTTACTCTCCAGCCAACAAAAAATGGGAAAGATAATCCATCTGTGAAAGAAAAACACAAGTAATTGAGGAGATTGGACTTATAATAAAATATTTTAAGCTCACCAGTGTACAACAGCTAGCTAGTCAGGCCCAATACTGTCTGCCATGAAGAGACAGCAGAGGAATGGTGTTAAGTCTTTCAACTCCCTGCCATTCATCTGCTCAAAAATTAAGAGGGCTTTTATGTTTTGTTTTGTGAACCATTCCCCTCAAGAAATATTTGTGGCAGGCCCCATCACCTCCCGCAGCTAAAGTCATAACCAGCCGTAGAAAAACACTGTCTGGAGTCTGGAGAGTGGGTTAAACCAGCATCACGGCTATATTTTCCTCTAGTCTCTCTCTGGGGAATGAAGGGGGGGGGGGGGGGGGGGTGGAAGTCCATGATGTCTGTTGGAGCTTTAGAGGATGGAGGACAGGAGAGCCAAGATGCCAAGAGCCTGGAACCTGACCTCACCAGAAAAACATTTACATTTTGGAGTGTGTGTGTGTGTTTGTGTGTTCATAAGCCTCTGCATGACTGTGTGTATATATACATGGACATCAGTACATGTACGTTGTTCATACACCCTGTGGACTAGGTGCTTGTTCTGGACCATAAAAAGCAACTGACATAGTTTACCTCTCTGTGGCATGAGACTTGCTCTTTGATTCTGTCCCTCTCGCTTTCTGGAAGCAACTTCCTGTCTCTGACGCTCAAACACTCTTACTTCAGCCAAGTGGGAATGTTGCTATGACAGAGCTGGGATTATGACTTTGTTTTATGGCCCACAGAAAACTGTTGCTGATGCTTATTTGTTAGAACATCTTATCCTTTTAATGGTGAGCAGTGAGACCTTGAATGTTTGGAGGAAGTTAAAGAATTTCTTTTCATCTGAAAAATAACTAAATGTTTGATAAAGTGAAAGTAGAACCATACAGTGACAGTATGTTTAATGTAGAAAAAAAAACATTTTAAATTGCATTTTAAAACACAGTAATAAATAAAGTTGTTTGGTTGATTTGCAGGTATTCATGGACATTGATGAACAATCTTATGTCTGTCTGCCTCTTCCCTACATTTAGTTTTCCATGCATGTAGATATGGAAAGCCTCCTTGTCCTTGGCTTGCTGAAACCAGGGCTTTGTGCTTGCTTTGGCTAAGGCCCTCTCCCTCCCTGCCTGACGACTGGCTGGGCCTGTGTTTACGTAACCATATATATCTGAGAGGAAACTCGTGAAACGTTAATCTCTCTTCTTTTTAACCCTGATGAATTTCTACATTTTCCAGCTGCGCGGCATGGCATATTTATGCTCAGGCTCTATTGCTGAAAACAGCTCTGTCATTGTAAATGAATCACTACCCAAGACTAAAGTGTGTGTGTGTGTGTGTAAACTTCAGGCTAGGAAACTGTACACATACAGGTTTACCCATTAAAAAAAGCTGCAGCAGTGGATATTTGCAGCTTCGTTTTCATTCTTCTCTGGACCTTAATCAGTACACGCTGACCCGTCACTCGTCACATTTCTCTTGGCTGATAAGCGTCCTTCTGTCATCGTGTTGAAGAGACAATGCCTCGTGTCATATCCTCTGTTGGCTGGTCACACCTGCATCATGGCCTCGGTGGAGGATAAAACTATCCCCTTGTCTGTTTCCTTTCTCCCCTTCTTGTTGCAACTCTGACCTGTATCATCTGAAGAACTGGTGGGGTGTTTAGGTTTATGAACAGCTGGCTTTGTGAAAACTTTTTTTTTTTATTCCACTACTCTGTATGGTTGAGGACTGACACGTGGTGAGTCATCTCACCAGCCCATCCACAAGCACAAAGGAAGAGCCCGTCTTTCAACAGCTACTTCAAACACGCAGCCCCACCAATTTACCAAAGGGAACGTCTCTGAAAGCCTTTTAGAACAAGATTTTGGCTGATGTTTGTTTTACAAAGACGTTCTCTAAGCCTGTGTGTCCATGTGTTTCTTTGTTTTGATAGATCAGACACAGCTTGTGTTTTTTGGCCTCAGTATAAACAGAATCTTATTCTGTAACCAAAACATTAGAATTGTTCCAAACTATAACTTGGACGTAGTGCACACCTCTCCTTTCTTTATCAGCTCCACAAGTCACCTGGTTGTATAACCGTCTATACGGAATAATAATGAGGAATCTGATTTACAACAAATAAGCAGTGTCTCCTCCTACTAAGCTCACACTAAGCTTCCTGTCAGTTTGGCATGTCTGAGCTGTCAGGACAACCCAACACGCCCCAGGACTATGTCTGTATTACATTAAACACAATCGCTTGACCCTAGCAGGCCCTATTCCCTGTACCACATCTACTTAAAGTGCTACAACAAGGTCCAACCCCCCTCACTTTGTTCCCACCTTGTAGGCAAACAGGGGAGAACAATCCCATTACAACAGGCCCAGAGCTGATCTAATGCACAGAACATTAAAACCGTGTCTCATCCAGTCACTTACTTGATGGATCCAGGAAAAGAGGGATGAAGATGAGGAGAGGTGGAGGGAAGAAAGAATGTTGAAGAGAAAAGGGGAGGGGGGGGGATTGGAGGCCGAGGGGTCAGGCGCTGTGTAGATGTGACGAAGTGAATGCAGCAATGGAGAGTATGTGATGGTACCCCGGTGCCCTTGAGCAAACTGTCATTCAAACCACTTTAATTAATTTCCCCACCTTGTCCCCTTCCCTACCTCTTTTCTATCACAGACGAGCACGCTAGAAGAAGGCGGCACTGTGATAGAGTGTGCACGTCAACAACTCTGGACTTGATAAAAAAGAGGATTTTGTAATGGAAATTTCTGGCCTTGTAGTTAAGATCCGTGGAGTTGTCAGAACAGACTGAAGCAGGCATTTTAGAAACCTACCATTTTGCAAAATGGAGCTTTGTATTGTTAGGGTGTATAATTAAGACCTCATTGTGGCAGCCATTGAGAGAGAGTTAATGAGGGTTCTGATGTATTCCATATTAATATGAATATTGAATTTTTAATATTTTATGGCTTTCTAATTGCCTTGGTTGCTGTTAATGGCTTTGACTGTTGAATATTACCCTGACTGAATATGTGACATGGGTGAGTATCTTTAAAGCTGGGAGCTGATAAAACAGCTGCATTTTCAAGTTCATTTTTTTTTTTGCTTTATGATTTCTGCACATGTGTCTTTCAGGCAGTTACATATCTTGACTGAAGGCACGTCTGTGACTGTGAATACATTTGAAGCAGTGTTTTACTCCCTTACCAAGATGAATGTATATATAATTACAAAGTATATCACGCATACTACCTTGATATAGAGTTTAATGGCCGTATCGTTTCTTTGTGGAGCATGTCTGCTGGCCTTAATCTTCCACAGAGCTGACATCTTAATAACTCAGCCCTCTCCATCCATTTCCACAGGAGACATCCGGATGTGGGGGAAGGATTAGTTTAATGAATTTGACAATTAGTAACAGAAGTTAATGACTGCATGGGGCTAAGTACCCTGATGGACATGGCTGGGGGGACTAAGGACTTCCATTGCTCTGGGCCATAGATCCTCATTAATAGCTTTTCTGCCTGCCGGATAGGATAGGGGAAGCCAGGCTAGGCCTTTGTTTAGTCTGCCTCTGAAGGAGCTGCAAGGGGGTTGCACAATGCCAGAATTAGTCCTGCTCTGGGCATGAGTTAATGCAGGGCCTGAGGTCCTGGATCAGGTGAGGCTTCTGTTAATGAACTAGGATCATTAAATGTTGAAAAAGGAAAAGTGGCATAGAATAAGGGCAGGGAGGGTGCGATTTTTTCACATCTTGTGCCAACAGTCATGAAGAAAGAGAAGTGGTTTATGGGTCACAGGCCTCCTGATGACCTCTCCCTTGATTTATCATTATGCTATCCAGATACCACCTCTAATGCAGTCAAAACATCGTTTAGCCCAATAGCTCTCATAAAGATTTTATTATTATTTATTATTACACTGTGCTTCATGAGCTACCTAGTCGCTTTTTCAAATATTTCCACTATAAACCATTTTGATAAATTCTTCAGCTACTATAA
Organism: Parambassis ranga; assembly: GCF_900634625.1. NCBI lineage: Eukaryota > Metazoa > Chordata > Actinopteri > Ambassidae > Parambassis > Parambassis ranga. The sequence goes on from NC_041042.1 coordinate 11,683,122, forward strand.
AATCAAAGTTTGTATTTTTTACAGCATCATGAATACACATAGAACAATTCCCATAATATCCATCAATTTAGATTTATATGTACTTGTACCCCTTCATCACAATAATTTATCTTACCTTCTCCCACATAGGATGAGAAAGTATGGCCAGAATTTGTAAAATCACATCCAGAGCATTAGCTGCCCCCTCATTCCTGCCTGTCTCCTGGTGATAGCAATAATAGCGACAAAAACATAGCCACATCCAAAAATAATCATTTCCCAAAGCTGCTGCCAAATGGTCTAGTAGCTAGGGTCTCCACTGAAAACAAGCAGATGTGTGAGAAATTTGTGTTGTCATTAGTGCAAGTATGCCTGCGTATATGACTGTATGATGTGATGTAATGACGAGAGCCAGTAAAAACAGAAGCCATTTAATTAGTCGAGGCAGAGTTGAACTTCACAGGTCCAAGTACCTACAGGGATCTGCCTCCTGAAAGAAAGGAGATAGAGGGAGACAGAGAGACAGAAATGCAAGATGAAGCTGTTGTTTGTTGTTGCTCTGATGCTCTGATATTCTGTCAGGTCCTGCCAAGTTTAAAGCCACAGGACCAAATTGGTGTTGATGTAGCACACTCCTTCAACGCTCTCATTCATGTATCTTTCCCTCTTTCTCTCTGTCTGGCCTTATCCTGCTCTCTACCTGCTAATTTGCCTCTTTAGGGAGTGACAGTTGCATTTAGGGAAAAGGTTATCATTGTATTAGAATAGAGTGTTGGCCTTGAGGCTTACCTAGAATTACATGACACTGCCTCCAGCCCCCTTCGCTCTGTGCTGGGCTGAAATGTTATCAGTCTGACTTAATTACTGTCACTGGGCATTGGAATTAACCATAATGTACATTCCAGTGTTGGACACATTGGAGAGATATTAAAACTGGAGTATACTGAATCCCCTCTTAAGATCTCTTGGTGTTTAACTTTAGGTCAAAGAGTTAAATTCTAGCTGTGTATTTAAGTGTTTAGCTTCAGTTTTATACATCACATACTCTGCTCCACCTCCAACACCACACACACACAAGCCCTCAGCTGCACACACAGAACACATCTTTTATCTGATTAGCTGGCATGTCTATGCGAAGCTTCGTGTGTGTGCTTGCGTGTGTGAGGCACAGTGCATTGCAGCTCAGCATCAGGCCCCAGGCAGGGCATGGATTTCATTTAGGAAAGTATCAAAGGTTTACACGCTGTTCGCTTTAATCAGCATGTTTATCAGGCAGAGAAAAATTGCAGGAAGGGACCACAGGGAGAAGGAGGGGTGGGGGGATGAGGGGGGGGGGTTATCTTAAGGACCAGTAGCCAGGGAAATTGATAATGGCTACAAGGTAATTTACTGGAGACTTGTGCATCCCTCCACTGCCTCTACGCTTGCCTCTCATTCTAATTACAGCCCATGTAATGTTCTAATGAATCTGCAGGTGTGTGTCAGCAGGGGAGGGGTACAGAGGCTCTGCATTAATGTCTAAGCATGCACGTGCGTTGGCATGCGGCTCTTGCTTGCTTGCTTGCATGCACGCGTGTGTTTGTGTATGTCACTCTGGATCAAGCCTGTTTTCATGTAAGAAGATTGAATGCAACTCAAGGCTGTGTCAGTGTCTCTCGAGTGCATAGTCGTCTCGATGTTTCTGAAATATGAATATGATATGAAAAGCAATTAGATTAGCCCTCAGCAATATTAAAGATACATGCCACTCACAAACACAAAGTTCCGCTGATACTTCAAGTTGTCACTGCGGTTCCATCTTCCAGCTGGGTGTGTAGAGGATGGAAGCTACGGCCAGACACACTCATCTCGTGCCGATAAGGTCCAGCAACTGCCTTTTGGCATGGCTGGTGCCTGCAGTGACATGCACGCACGTACGCATAAACACACACGATCAGTCACAGTGCCATGTACTCAAATCTCCAGAGGATATGGGCTGGACTGTAGACGCCTTGATAGGACCGAGTGTAAACATCCCCACAGGATTGCGGTCCAATGAAAGGAATGAGCTGTCAGGAATCTGCTTTCTTTGTCTTCTTTATTCTCCTTGTGTGTATGTTTACATGTGTTTGTGTGGTTTTGTTCATATTACACTTTGGGATACCATTGTAGCTTGAGAAAGAAGTATTTGGCCCCGAGAGACTGTGACATCATATTGCAGTTACAATGCATGTTGTGCATGCTGTATAATGGAAAAAGGGCAAAAAATCTTTGTAGTTAAGTTTCCTCCTTGTTTTCCTCCCCACAGGAAAAGGAGGGTGTTGAGGCAGTATCTGTTGGGGCCATTCTCTCTGATTACCAGAGGGTCCGTGTGGAAAATGTGTAAGTCAAACACATACTGTCCAGAAAACACTTTGTATCTGAAGTACACACACACACACACACTGCATTCAGGCCTCTGAACTCAAATGACGCACACTCTGTGGTCCACTGAAGGAAAAAGAGTACATCCTCTGTAGTCTTTACCTCACTGCATGTTCCAAATTTGAGTGAGTTTTGTTTAAACAGATATATATATATATATATATATATATATATATACACACACACACACACACACACACACACACATCAGACCGTGTTTTGTTTATATTGTGTTATTTAGACTAGCTTTGATTTTATGTTGTGGTCCTGTTTTTATGGAGTAAGGATTACAAGAAGAGGGAAGACAGTTTGTTAATATAAAAAAATTCACTTCCCTGTTAGGGTTGAAAAACAAGCCTGATTCACAGAAAGATGAGATGGTTGCCGTGTGACACACATACCCATATGTCTTGTTCTTGTTTTTTTTTCTTGCTTTTCTCTCTTTGTTCTCTCGTCTTCTAGACTTTCACAGACTGGACACAGTGCAGCACAAAAGCTCTCCTATTATTAACAAATCCTGCTGTCAGTCAACTATCGTTTCCCCATTACTAGAGACACATATACACATAAACATCTCAGGCATTTTCTGAGCACCAGACATTTCAGTGCAGACAGTTTGGCTCCAGGTACCTGCTGTGGATATGTGTGTTTCACATAAATTTATGTGACAGACAAGCCACAGCTTAAGATTGAGTTTTTTGTGTTTATCTTCTCCTTGAATGAAGCCGCTGTCTGCGGTGGCAGGTGGGTGCATGTGCTGTGGGCTTTCAGGGTGGCGGCCTTCCCACAAACAGAGAAGGTGCCCAGCCAAGTTGGCTTTGAAGTTGTTCCGAAGTTGGCAAATATTCAATATTAACCGCTCTGCATCCCTTTCACCTGTTCCCCAGATGTTTGCGGCTTGGTTTGCAGCCCTTGGCCTACCTGTGGCGCCGAGACCAAGAGTCCCTGCTCACCGAGATGATATCATCTGACCTACATGCTATTCTCATCAAAGTTGCCGCCTTTGGTGAGTTTGCACCTCACTGTTTTGTGCCTTAGCCAGCTGGTAAGCCGCCTGATGTCCCCACACCTCTAGTGACTTTCTTTTTAGTTTCTCTTGTGTTGTTGTTTAAGTAGTCTTTAAGACAGAAATTGGATAAATGAGAGATAGGAGCGGGAAAAGGGAGGTGTAACCAGAGACAAAGACAGACAAGCAGAGTAATGCCCTAATCATTAATCTGTGGCTTAGCTGTGGTGTTGAGACTTGTGCCAGCGGCAAAGGTATTGAAGCAGCGAACAATATGAAAAGATAAGAAGCACAGGAGGAGGTGTGAGTGTAGTACGCAGTGGTATTGGGAGGGTGGGTGTTGAGAGGTTTGGCAGTTGAGAAATCAGAGCTGATTGCCCTGCACATTAATGCAACCTGTCAATAACCGACGCATGCTCTCATTGTGTGTGAGAAGCTCTGCATTCTCTGCTTATGCATAGCTCAGACTACATGGTCCGTGAAGCGAAGATTAAAATCTGGTATCTCTCATTTACGTTTTTAAACGTGCTTCTGCACTGAGAGAAGAGGTTAATGTGGTGTCACCTGCTCTCTAGCTGCCTGTTTTGGAGCCCGAGGACAGGAAGATCAGATTACTGAATAACAGGCGAGACTTGAAAAAGTTTTCTTTTTCTTTTCTCGGGTACATGATGTTAAGATCCCTACCTGTATCTACTTGACAGAGCAGCCGGATCCTCTTTGACGGTGTCTGTGATAAATGATAATTATGGCTACAAATGGTTCCTTTTACTCTCAAACTACTCATGGCGATAGATCATCATGTAGACACTGTTTACGTGCTGTTAAGTGCTTGTTGTCACCTTTGGTAGCAATCGGTCGAAAAGGGGTCCATGGCTGACTGATGACCCGCAGAGCTGAGCGGCGCGTTTAAGATATTCTGCATATCTTTCAACACGGCTCAAATAACCTCCGATGGAATGCACTAGTCATTTATCTTTGATGCTTTATTTGCTGGAAACAATTTTCAGTTTTAATAGCTTTGATAAAGGACTTTTGGGACATAAATAATACAGGGAGTCAGATGCCCGTCAGAAAAGAGATGATGTCAGAATCCATGTTTTTCCTATGATGTTATAATTATTGTTTACTATACTGTATTACATTTAAGGCCAGATAAGCCCATATTTAATATGAATGTATCAATTATTCTTAAAAACCCATCTGAAAACTCATAAAAGGGGTTTCACAAAATGACATATATGGCTGTTTGCCCGTAGCAGTCAAAAGATCAAACACTTATTTTTGATTATTTTCTGTGCCACCCCCACTTAATGAAGTTTAGGGTTATGATATGCCAAGCAGAAAGTTGGCCCCAGGTGGGTGTCTGGGCCCACAACATTTGTTCATGATTTGTACAGTCCTCAGTCTTTCTGTGATGAGACTGTTGCCGCCTGGTGCTATGGTGAGTTATTAACTTTCACACCGAATCAGAACTGACGTGCTACTTGGCTGATGGTTTTTGTCTTTTGCAAAGCGTTCAAGTGAAACTTTTTGACCCTGACACAGATAACGTTAGGAAACCACAACTGGTTTCTTGATGTTAGTTTGGTATGTCTGGATCTTTAGCCGACTGCTTGGTTGATTTGGTAGATTTAGAAAACGATCGTGATTTAGGCTAAAATCGACCATTGTATGGTGTTTTAAATAACATATTACAAGTCAAATTTCCCCACCTGCAACAAGCTCCTGTCATTCTTTTGGTCTCAATTCCCAATCATGATGCACTTATTCACACGTCAACTCAATGGCATAAAGCTATGTAAACACGTTTGTTTCAGTCACTTTACAAATTCGACCACCACTGTTTCTTTTCTGTCAACGATAGGCTGGAAATAATACACTTGCGAAGAAAAACCCTCCTCCTAAAGACCTCCGTCACCCCCTAACCCCATTAACGAGGAAGAGTTTTCTACTCTAAACTTTGTCTAAAAGCAAATTCTCAACATTTTTTGGAAGATTATAATTAGAAAGGAAAATCACCTCAGGTGCCTTTGAGTGTGTATCTTGGCCTCCCACTGTAGGTGTTTGTAGAAGTATGTGTGCATGTGTGTTTTGGCTACAGGTAAAAAAGAGAAAAGATCTTATCAGGCCTGACTTCTCACCTGTCCCAAGGCAGTGGTAATTAGAAAGGAGAGAACTGAATAGGGGTGCAAGCGCCCAAGGCATTTTAGGCAGCACTCATATAATTGCAGCTTTGGTGGGAGCAGGTCTGAGCAGTGAGGTGTGCTGTTTAGGGGGGATTGGGTGACAGATTGGCGTACCTGGTGGCCTTTGGTGTTTGTGTGTGTGTGTGTGTGTGTGAGGGAGAGAGCAAGAGAAAGAGATTTGGAGGGATTTACTTGTGCAGAGCCTGTGAGGAGGAGGAGAAAAAAAACAACTTTCACAGGGCAAAGGTTAAGTCTGCATCTGAAATGACAGGCAGAACAGCTTATGATATTCCGCAGTAGAATGAAATGGGTGTTGTTGCACTATTAATAATAGGAAGTCATTCAAGATTAATTCTCTGTCATTGCTTTCTCAAGAAGACAGGTAGAAATTAGTGGTGAATGGGGAAAGAAACATTTTTCTTTTTTCTTTGTTTCTTGCCGTCTTTCTTTTTTAAGGGTGGTTGTGTCCTTTAGTGACTAATCTCCATAATGAAAAGACAGCTGTCCAAATGCAGGATGATCCCCTAAATGAATTCTCTTCAAGTGTTCATTTATCTGCTGAGGGCAGCGCAAAACCACAAAAGACAGAAAAGAAGATTTTAGTCTTTGAAGATGCCAAATTGCATGTAGCATGTAGCTAAGTTCACTTACCTGAGTTTAAGCATGTGAGTGTCAGAAAATGCATTCCTCTCAAAGGAAAATGCTCATTTTTGTTGGGAAACTGTATCCTTAATATTGCAATATTTTTTGAGCTTACTGTGCTAATTGGCAATTTCCAGAGCTAGTATTAAATATTCATGTAATTAGTTAATTGATTGATTAGTGTAGGTGTGTATGAGGGCACAGGTTAGGCAGTTAATTGGTCCTCAGCTCCACAGATAATTGGCATGTGTGAAATCAGGCTCTGTCTGCTGGGAAGGCTTTTATCTCTGCGTGATCTTTTTTACCCTTCACATGAACATATAGCATTTGTGCTGTGAAGAAAGTAATTAGTCAGATATTGGCTTCTACTGATCATCACACATTTACATTTATTGTGATTTCATTTTAATTTTGTACTTGAGGGGGAGTTAATTGTCAAAGACATTAAAGAGAATTCTTGTCAGTGTGGAAGTCTGCGAAATATGAAGGAAATATATTGTACTTTTTTGTTAACAAAATTCTATAGAGCTTCATATATTGAGAAAGCAGAACATATTTTTATACAATCAGTCTTTGGACAAAATGTAATTTGTCTCTGGTATTAGGTGTGATGTCCTCTAACATTCTGCAAGTGTTCAATCAATTGATGTCAGCTATATTGGCATTCTCAGCCAGGCACTAATGCACTGCAGGGAATACACATGTGATTTCAAACTATTAAGGTATTATATAGGTACTATATAAGGTATTAGTTACTATTAACAAGGAAAGGCAGCCAGTCCTCAATTGAAGCTTTAAAAAAATACATATGATGTAATATTTGTCAATTATTTGTAAATAAATTCCAATAAACCTTTAATATATCAGCAGAACAACTTTTCTTTTCCTAGTTTTCACTCCACTTCAAACCTCTTTATTATTAATAAAAATGAACTATAACATTATTAAATGTCCCACAGCATGACAGTATACAAATGTCTATATAATATTTTAAAGGTGAAGTCATGTAGTTTCAGGTTTTATAAAAGGTGTAACTACATGGGGATTTACCTTTAGCAGCTATAAATATAGAAAAACGAAAAGCTATGGTTTTACTTTTGTACATTTTTGTAGTGTATTTGACCTTAGTTATGTGGAACAAGGATTGATGAATTTCTACAGGTTAATTTTACTTTAGAGTTTCCACAGTTTATGATTTGTTGGACTGAAAAGATTTCATCTTGATGTGATTGCTACACAATTCATGCTGCCTATTATTCTGCTCACACTGAATTTCAGATAAGGGCCTGACAAATTTCACATATAACCTTAATCTTATCATCCTTTGTACTGTGCCACTTCCCACCCATTCTTTCTTTCTTTTCTGTATCCCTCTGTCTGTCGTGCACAGATTAGGCGATAGCGAACACAGCTATTGTTTTGCCGAGGGTCTTTGAGAGCGTTGTTTAAAGGCTGATGCAGCTCACCTACTAGGGAGGAGATGCTTATTTCATCCATTTAAAGGCTAAAATGTTACACATCATGAATCCAATTTTCTCTGTCTTTTCTCTCTGAAGGTAAGGATTAAAGCCGAGCTGTCAGCTGGCACGCCAGATCTTAAGACAACCCGCGGATGCCTGCGATACTGCGCTCAGCTCAGACAGTATCTAGAATCTCCTGGTTTTTAATTTGGCATTAGGCTCAGTAACTAAAATCACAGGCAAATTCAATTAAAAAAGTAACTCAGTGCTTTGGGTTTACAAGTACCAAGGCCGATCACGATCGTTAAAAATAATTAGGACAAAATTATGTTGTGGGGACAATTGTCACTGACTTTCAGAAGGGTAAAAGTGCAGTTTTTCTTTATATTTCTATGTGAAAACTTGAAGTGAATTCTTAAGCACAATCAAAGGTTGCTGTGTTTTTTTATTCTTTGTGTCTTTTTCAAGATAAGTTTTTTACCATTGTTCTCACCTCAACATAAAACGAACTTGATTGTCTAAATATCTTGTAGTTTCCTGGTAAAATCTTTATTCCTCCTTAATTTCAGCCCCTTAAATGTCGACAGTGTGTTTAAAAAATGCTCTCCCTCATTACCGAACTCCCTGGTTTTAAAGTTCACTGAATTTAATTGGAGTTTTATAGGATAATACGAGGTAAAAAGCCCTTTTAAAGAAGAGCCATTTCTCTCAGTCTCTCTTAGGGAAGCTCCTCTATCTCCAAAGTGCAGTCTTGCTGTCTCTGGCGGCAGACTAATGGTGGCTTCTAGTGGGCTTATTTGGGTTTAATGTGGCATAATGAGGTTAGGTAATTGGGTTTAGGTCAAGTTGTAAAACAGGTTCAGAGGAGACAGAGATGTGAAGATCATGTAAATGAGTGGTGTTAGATCGCTGAAGGCTCACACCGATGGCTACTCAAAGACTTTCCAAAGCATGTATTATACAAGTGAATGCTCATTCCACCTCTTCTCATTTCCAAATGGTTTGAGTAACCTTAAGTCAGTCAGAAACATCAATTAGGAAAAACACTCCTACAAGTGCTAAATGGTCTTGGGAGGAATGCCTCTGCATTAAAGCCATCTTTGTGTCATTTTTTTCACTCTCTCCTGTCGTCTTAGGTTTCTGTCTTCATCTTCTCTCCTTGTAAATATCAGCTCATGTATCATATATTATTTAAAAGCAGGGAAGTTAATGAACATATTAAAAAAAGTGGCATCCCCTCAGCAATTTGAAGCCAATTATTAAAATTTGTTAAAAGGCATGACTAATTAAAGAGGATATTTAAATTGGATTGAATTTTAATGCTTTTTTCTCCCTCCTTATTACCTTTGTGGCAGGGTTAAGATGAGAGGATGTTGAGATTAGATATTCTCACACTAATTAAGACCACAGATCCCCTGGGAAGAGAATAAGAGCCCTTCTCATTCTCTCTCCACACTCTCTCTTCCCTCCCCTGTCTCCCTCCCTCCCACCAGTGTGGCCCTCTGTGTCTCCTCCCGTAGTGCTGGACCACCAGGGCCTGGAGGAGAGGCACAGCTGAGATTAAGATGAACCCGGGATGGGTTGTGACGTCCTTCCTTCACATCTCCACTCCCTTTTCTCTCGTCTTCCATCCATTGCACCCCATGGGGCCCACGGATGACACATTAACCTTTGAGGTTGTCAGGCCATGAGAGAAGAGAGATTCTCACATTACGATTAACTTTGTTCCTTTAATTAAACACATGAACGTGCCGATGAGCAGGACCACGTGATGTCTAGGAATAGAGGAGACAAATTGGATTTTCAGAGAAATTATTAGGACGATTCAGCAATTTTTTTTCTTATTGTGATGGCATTACTGTCACAACTGCACATCACTCCATATAGGTCATCAGTTACACGTTAATGATTATGTCAATCAATTAATAGGCAGCCCCAGAAAGAGCAAATGGAAGATGTTGAAGAATAAGGCTAGCCTTCACCAGCAGACCATCAGAAGTTTGGTTCCAGTCATTTTGCCTTCATATTTTAAACTCTCTTTCACATTAAACATGGTGACAACAGCATAAAACTACATGTTTTGGAATTTCCTAAAGTTAACCATTTTACACTCATGTCCTGTTATGTTTTTATTGTTCTATTCTTTGTGGAAAGCACCTGGTACTCAAG